>NW_027094866.1:0-47692 GCF_029207755.1 Chamaea fasciata | reverse complement strand
GGGGAGCGGGGGGGGACGCGAGCTCCAAACGGCCCCAAAACTTCCCCAAAACTTGGCCAAAGCCGCCCCGAAACCGGGCTAAGCCTGCGCTGAACCCGGCCCCAAACCGGGCCTAAGTGTGTCCCCAAACCGGCCCCAAACGTGCCCCCAGAACAGCCCCGAAAGTGTGTCTAAACCGGCCCTAAATTTGTCCCCAAACCGGCCCCAAACACGCCCCCAAACGGACTCTACAATTGTCCCCAAACAGCCCAAATGTGCCCCAAAACCCCCCAGCCCCAAACGTGTCCCGGCTGTGCCCCAGATTTGGGCCCCCCCCTGCCCCGAGGGGGCCCAGCCCCGGTTTTGGGGGGCAGGTCCCTTCCCGCCGCCTCGGCAGCCTCGGGATCGCGGGACTTCTCGGGGCCCTCTCTGAGTTTTGGGGTGCCTGCCCTGCAGCCCTGCAGCCCAAGCCCGCGCACTGGGGTCAATGCGGATTTGCCCGTTCCAGCCTCGGCCCACGATGGGAGCCTACGCGCAGGTGAGGGCTGGGGACGCCCCAAAAACCCAAACCTGCGAGCCCCAGGATCCAAACTTCGGGGTCCCGGGGATCCCTGTGCCCCGAACCCCAAACTTGGGGGGTCCCGGAGCCCCCCAAACCTCTTCATTTGGGATCACAGAGCTCCCAACTCCCCCAGTTGTGGGATGCTCACCTGTCCCAACCCCAAACCGGGCCCACGGGAACACCTGGGAATGGGGTGGGGGAGGATTCCGTGGGATCCTGGGGATTTTGGGTCCCAAATTTGGGGTCTCCACCCCCCCTAAATTCGGGGTCCCCCCTCATTTCCCCCCCAGCTGGACCCTCTGCAGCAGCGTGAGGCGCCGGCCCCCAAGGTACCTCAGCCCTTGTCCCTTCCCAACCCCCCCCGGGGTGCTGGAGGGTGATTAACCCCCCCCAATTAACGAATCCCCCAATCTGGGGGTGCCCCCAGCGCCCCCGGGGCGCCGCGCTCTTCGCCGCGCTCTCCGTCCTCTTCCTCCTCACCTTCCTCGTCCTCATCCACCTGCGGCTCCGCGGTGACGTCACCGACGGCCCCGAGGGCTCCTGCGGGGACACCTGCAGGTAAAGGGGGGGGGCGGGAGGGGTTTGAGGGTGGGGGGAGACCCCCAGACCCCCCCCGGAGACCCCCACATCCCATGGGAACTGCCCAGACCCCCCCCCAAGCCCCACAGGACCCCCGTTACAGGATCGTGCTGGTGGAGAGCATCCCCGAGGGGATGAGCCTGGGCACCCAGCCGTCCACCTTCGAGGCGTGGCTGGAGCTGCTGGCCACGGCCACCCGCAGCGTGGACATCGCCTCCTTCTACTGGACGCTGACCAACGCGGACACGCGCACCCACGAGCCCAGCGCGGCGCAGGTCCGGCGACATCGGGTTCTCCCCGATTTTCCCCCGTTTTTTCCCCCCCCCCCCATTTCTGCCCGTTTCTGAGCCGGTTTTGGTGTGGCGGGCGCCCAGGGGGAGCGGATCCTGGCGGAGCTGCTGCGGCTGCCCCGGCGCGGCGTGGCCGTGCGCGTGGCCGTCAGCGCCCCCTCGGCCAAGGCGCCGCTGGACGACCTCAAGGCGCTGGAGAGCAGCGGTGAGCGGGGGCACACCCCAAACTGGGGCTCTCGGGGGGTTTCGGGGGGGTCAGTCCGAGTGCTGACCCCGCTGCCGGCGCCGCAGGCGCGGCCGTGCGCGCCGTGGACCTGCCGCGCCTCACCGGCGGCGTCCTGCACACCAAGTTCTGGCTGGTGGACGGCGTCCACCTCTACGTGGGCAGCGCCAACATGGACTGGAGGTCCTTGACTCAGGTGAGGGTGGCGAGGGCTGGGGTTGGACCTGGCTGGTGCCGGACCCCGCGGATGCTGCCAAAGCCAATGAGCCGGACCCAAACCCAACACGGATGGTGCCAACCCCCTGGCTGGCCCTGAACCCAGCGGGATGGGCACCGACCCAACCCAGCCCCGGGTCTCCCCCAAACCTCGGCCGTTGGGGAGCGACACCGGCGCCGCTCGCCGCAGGTGAAGGAGCTCGGGGCCGCCGTCTACAACTGCAGCTGCTTGGCCAAGGACTTGGGCAAGATCTTCGAGGCCTACTGGGCCCTGGGCGTGCCCGAGGCGTCCATCCCCGCGCCGTGGCCGGACAATTTCTCCACGTCCTTCAACGCCGAGACGCCGCTGGAGCTGCCGCTCAACGGCACCGCGGCCGCCGTCTACTTCTCGGTGCGTGCCAGGGCTGAGGGGTGAGGTTTGCAGGTAGGAATTGCACAGCCGGGGTGTTTTATTTAATGCCGGGATACGCCGGGGGGACGTCTGCTCCAGAATGCGTGTGCCTGCTCGGGGCGAGGTCCGGCTTTAGACAGGCGTTGATCCCGTAAAGCCACGTTTAACTCGACGTTGATCCCGCAAACCCAGCGTTAAATCGCGCTCGTGTTGGCGTTGGTATTTGCGTTTCTGCCCCGCAGAGCTCCCCGCCCGCGCTCTGCGCCGCCGGCCGCACGCAGGACCTGGCCGCTCTCCTGGGCGTGGTCGACGGCGCCGAGGAGTTTGTGGACGTGGCGGTGATGAGTTACCTGCCCGGCACGGAGTTCTCGCGGCCGGAGCGGTTCTGGCCGGCCATCGATGACGGGCTGCGCCGGGCCGTGGTGGAGCGCGGCGTGCGGCTGCGGCTGCTGGCGGGCTGCTGGCGCCACAGCCGCCCCGACATGTTCCCCTTCCTCAGCTCGCTGGCCGCCCTCGCCAACAACCGCACGCGCTTCCGCGTGGACGTGGTGGGTGCCATCGGGGTGACGCCGTCCCCTCAGGGGGTGACAGTCCCCTCAGAGGTGACGGCGTCACCCTCCTGCCGCCCGCAGCGCCTGTTCCTGGTGCCGGCCAGCGCCGCCCAGAGCCGCATCCCCTTCGCCCGCGTCAACCACAACAAGTACATGGTGACGGACAAGGCGGCCTACGTGGGTGAGCGGGGCCGTGCCCAGCGGGGGTTTGGGGAATTTTGGGGGGGGTTTTGGGGTGTATCCCCCCCGTTCCTCTCCCCAAAACTCTCCCGCAGGCACCTCCAACTGGTCCGGGGATTACTTTGAGCGCACGGCGGGCTCGGCGCTGGTGGTGGCGCAGCCGGCGGGAGGACGAGGAGGAGGAGGAGGAGGAGGAGCGGGGACGTTCCGGGAGCAGCTCCAGGACGTGTTCGAGCGGGACTGGAGCTCGGGGTACAGCGTGGACATCAGCGACACCGAGGGCTGGAGCAGCCACTGCGGGCGCCGGTAGCACCGGGGGGACCCCGTGGCAGTCGGAATTTTGGGAGAAAAAACAAGAGAAATGGGTTTTTGTGGATGTTGAGTTCGTTGTGGTTGAGGTGGTTCGTGATCGTTGGAGCCCCAAACCCCTCGCTGGACCCCCAGCCCCACCCGTGGTCCCCCAAACCCCTCCCTGGACCCCCAGCCCCATCACGCTCCAGGATTTTTTGGGATTAACGTTTATTCTGGCCAAGACAAGCGTGAGGGGCCGGGCCGGGGGGGGATCCCCGTCGTGCCCCCCTTCTCTGGTTAATAGAAACACCCCAAAAATAGGCGGGAAAGCCTCAATGCTCCCCCTCCCCAAAAAACAGCTGGATTAGGAATTTGGAGGGGCGGGAGTTAGAGAGGGTCTGGGGGAGCTCAGTCACCGGTTTGGGGGGTCCCCAAAGCCCCCCACGCCGGAAGGGGGGGGCTCACGGCTGGCCGCAGATTTGGGGGCTCAGCACCAGCTGCGGCAGGTGGAATTTGGGGGTCCCCTCTGCGCGGAGCCCCCCCGGATCGCAGCGGGAGGAGATCCCCCCGATGCCGGGGATCTGGGGGTCCCCGGGGCAGAGCTCGACATCGGGGAACCGCATCCTCCCCACTTTGGGGGGCTCCGGCGAGGCCCCCCCGGGGGTGAAGCCCACCCTGGGCACCCACCGGCGGCGCCGGGGGTTCCCATCCCGGGGGGCTCCTCCTTCCTCAGGATTGCCCTTGGAGCCGTCCCTCCTCATCCTCGCGGAGGAGCCAGCCCCGAATTTGGGCAGTTTGACCCCAAAGCGG
Organism: Chamaea fasciata; assembly: GCF_029207755.1. Classification (NCBI taxonomy): domain Eukaryota; kingdom Metazoa; phylum Chordata; class Aves; order Passeriformes; family Sylviidae; genus Chamaea; species Chamaea fasciata. Next base: position 43,620 of record NW_027094866.1, on the reverse strand, counting down.
CGCCCGGGGGGCTCCGAGGTGCCCTCCAAGCCCGGCGGCACCAGCTCCAGCACCGGCACCTTGAGCGCCGGCGGCTCCGGAGCCCTGCGGGGCTCGGGGCGCTCCGGGGCCGGGCCCGGCAGAGCGAACCCCACGGCGGGGATGGGGATGGGGATCCGGGGCGGCCCCCGCGATTTCGGCCTGGCCCGGAGGGTCTCGGCGGGCTCCGGAGCCGTCCAGCCCAGGATCAGGCTCTCGGCGCTGCCGCCCCGTTTCGGGGGCGCTTTGGGGACCCCCCCGGGGCGGAGATCGGGGCTGGAGCCCCCGAATTTCGGCAGCGCCGCCGCCCCGATGCCGAAGCGCGGGGCGCGGAGCCGGGGGGAGCCCGGAGAGCCGCCGGTGCCGAAGCGGGGACCGTCCTGGATGTCGCCGAAGGGCGCCAGGGACAGTTTGGGGACCTTCAGCTTGGCGCCGGCGTCTCCCACCGCGCCCAGATCCAGCTCCACGCTGGGAACGGCGAGGCCGGGGGGCGACGCCGGCGGGGGGGGCGCCGCCCTCGCGGAGCTTGGCCAGGGCCCGGCCGAGGCGCGGGAGGCGGAATTTGGGGGGCTTGGGGGCGATCTCCACGGCCGGAGCCTCCAGCTCCCGGCTGAGCTTCCGCAGCCCCTGGGCGAAGCTGGAGGCCGCCTGCGGGCCGGGGGGCTCCGGGCCGGCCAGGCCCAGCTCCGGGACCAGCTCCACGGCGGCGCTGGGGACGTCGATGGGGACGGAGGGGACGCGGAGGGCCGGGAATGCCCTTTCCCCGGCCGCCCCCTTCTCATCTCCTCCGGCATCCCCCTTCGCCGGGCGGATCTGGGGTGCGCTCAGCCCCAGGGACCCCTTGGGAACCGCCACCTCCACGGCCGGGATGCGGGGCCCGGAGCCGGCCGGGGGCTCGCCGGGGGCCCGGGGCAGCTCGGGGGGCTCCGGCAGCGGCGTCCGGGCCGCGGCCGCTTCCCGCACCGTGATGCGGGCCCGCGGGGGCTCCGGGGGAGCTCCGGGAGCTCCGCGGGGCTTGGGCAGCTTGGGGAGGGCCAGTTCCACCGACACCGGGGCGGCGGCGGGCGGGACCGGCACCGCGGGCGGCTTCTTGGAGGCCGCGGGCATCGGCACGGTCTGCGGGGGAAGGGGCGGTGTGGGAGCCGCGGGACGGGGACCCCCGACACCCCACACCCCGTCCCCTGTCCCTAGGGACCCCCAAACACCCCACGATCCATCCAGCACCCACGGGGACCCCCAAACACCCCACAACCCGTCCCCTGTCCCTAGGGACCCCCCGACACCCCACAATCCATCCCGCACCCACGGGGACCCCCAACCACCCCACACCCCGTCCCCTGTCCCTAGGGACCCCCAAACACCCCACAACCCGTCCCCTGTCCCTAGGGACCCCCAAACACCCCACGATCCATCCAGCACCCACGGGAACCCCCCAACCACCCCACAACCCACCCCCTGTCCCTAGGGACCCCCAAACACCCCACAACCCGTCCCCTGTCCCTAGGGACCCCCAAACACCCCACGATCCATCCAGCACCCACGGGGACCCCCAAACACCCCACAACCCACCCCCTGTCCCTAGGGACCCCCAAACACCCCACAACCCGTCCCCTGTCCCTAGGGACCCCCAAACACCCCACGATCCATCCAGCACCCACGGGGACCCCCAACCACCCCACAACCCGTCCCCTGTCCCTAGGGACCCCCAAACACCCCACAACCCGTCCCCTGTCCTAGGGACCCCCAAACACCCCACAATCCATCCAGCACCCACGGGGACCCCCAACCACCCCCCATCCCATCACACATTTATAGGGACCACCCCCCATCCGTAGGGTCCCCAAACACCCCCAGATCCACAGGGACCCCCCCCCTCCCCATCCATGCCCCCCGCCATCCCCCCCGTCCCGCACCAGCCTGCCCACGCCGTCCCGCTGTCCCTCGGGGGTCGCGGGGGTCCCGGGGCTCCGCCGCCGCAGGTGAAGGGACACGCGACAGCCGGCCGCCCCCTCCAGCAGCCGCCCCACGGCCTCGGGGGACGCGCCCTCGAAGGAGACCCTGGCGCCCAGGACACGGTCACCTGCGGGGACACGCCGAGGGCGCGCCAGCGTCACCCCGAGTGTCACCACCCTGAGCGTCACACCCCGAAGGATCGCCCCGAATGTCACCCCCCAGCGCCACCCCTTCGGGTTCGGCACCTTCCCAGTGTCCCTCGATTGTCACCCCGCCCGTGCCACCCCCGGTGGGTCACCACCGGAGCCTCGCAGTGTCCCCCAGTGTCCCCACCTTGGCGCAGCCGCAGGGATTTGGGCGCTTCGGCCACGTAGAGCCCGTGGCTGTCGCGGGCCAGGGTGAGCCCCCTCCCCAGCTCGGAGCCCGAGCCCAGCTCCAGCAGCTCCTGCGAGGGGAGGGGACATTGTGGGGACACCCTCGGTGCCCCCTGCCCTGCCCCGGGTGCCCCCTCGGACCCCTCCTCACCTCCATGGCCTCTCTTCGGGGGGGTCTCGGGTGGGGGAACAAGCAGTGGCGGGGGGAGTTCGCTGGGTCCGGGTCCTGCAAAAGGGGCACAGAGACCTCCAACCCCCCGCACTGCAGCCCCCAATCCCCCCAAAGCCGAACTGAAGCCCCTCCAAAGCTTCATTGCAGCCCCCCCAAAGCCACTGCAGCTCCCCCGAGCCCCCAAACCTTCATTGCAGCCACTCCAAACGTTCATTGCACCCCCCAACCCCACCACAGCCCCCCAAAATCCCCCCACTGCACTCCCAAATCCCATCGCAGCCCCCCAAAATCCCCCACCGCACCCCCAAATCCCATCGCAGCCCCCCAAAATCCCCCCACTGCACTCCCAAACCCCACCACAGCCCCCCAAAATCCCCCACCGCACCCCCAAATCCCATCGCAGCCCCCCAAAATCTCCCCACTGCACCCCCAAATCCCATCGCAGCCCCCCAAAATCCCCCTACCGCACCCCCCAACCCCACCACAGCCCCCCCAGCCCCAGTCCAGACCCCTTTTCTCCCCCCATCCCGCAGCCCGGCTTCCCCTCCGGCACCTTCCCGCTCCGCCGCTGCTCTGGCAGCGGACCGGTGTCCCCCCACACCCAGCACGGGGACCCCCCCCCTTTTTGGGATCCCCCCCACGCACCCTCGGGACAAAGGGGGGTCCTTGTCCTGCCCCTCCCGCCCGCCGCTCCCGGGGAATTCCGGGAATTTGGGGGATTCAGCACAAAATCCCGTGGGATGCAGCCGGCCCCGAGGCTGGGCTGAAGGGCAGCGCAGGGGGAGGGAGGGGAAGAGGGTTTGGGGGGACCCCGGGACACCCCGAAACCCCCCCGGGACACTCATGACACCGTAGGGACCCCCACAGCACTGCAGGGCCCCCCAAAAAACCCCTGGGACCCCCCAAACCACCCCTGGGACCCCCCAAACTACCCCTGGGACCCCTAAATAACCCCTGGGACCCCCTAAACCACCCCTGGGACCCCCATAACACCACTGGGACCCCCTAAACAACCCCTGGGACCCCCTAAACCACCCCTGGGACCCCCTAAACCACCCCTGGGACACCCTAAACCACCCCTGGGGACCCCCTAAACGACCCCTGGGACCCCCTAAACAACCCCTGGGACCCCCTAAACCACCCCTGGGACACCCTAAACTACCCCTGGGACCCCCTAAACAACCCCTGGGGTCCCCTAAACAACCGCTGGGACCCCCTAAACTGGGACCCCCTAAACTACCCCTGGGACCCCCTAAACTACCCCTGGGACACCCTAAACCACCCCTGGGACCCCCTAAACAGCCCCTGGGACCCCCTAAACTACCCCTGGGACCCCCTAAACCACCCCTGGGACACCCTAAACCACCCCTGGGACCTCCTAAACGACCCCTGGGACCCCCTAAACAACCCCTGGGACCCCCTAAACCACCCCTGGGACACCCTAAACTACCCCTGGGACCCCCTAAACAACCCCTGGGGTCCCCTAAACAACCGCTGGGACCCCCTAAACTGGGACCCCCTAAACTACCCCTGGGACCCCCTAAACTACCCCTGGGACACCCTAAACTACCCCTGGGACCCCCTAAACAGCCCCTGGGACCCCCTAAACTACCCCTGGGACCCCCTAAACTACCCCTGGGACACCCTAAACCACCCCTGGGACCCCCTAAACAGCCCCTGGGACCCCCTAAACTACCCCTGGGACCCCCTAAACCACCCCTGGGACACCCTAAACCACCCCTGGGACCTCCTAAACGACCCCTGGGACCCCCTAAACAACCCCTGGGACCCCCTAAACCACCCCTGGGACACCCTAAACTACCCCTGGGACCCCCTAAACAACCCCTGGGGTCCCCTAAACAACCGCTGGGACCCCCTAAACTGGGACCCCCTAAACTACCCCTGGGACCCCCTAAACTACCCCTGGGACACCCTAAACTACCCCTGGGACCCCCTAAACAACCCCTGGGACACCCTAAACTACCCCTGGGACCCCCATAACACCACTGGGAACCCCAAAACAACCCCCGGGGCCCCCTAAACCGCCCCTGGGACCCCTAAATAACCCCTGGGACCCCCTAAACAACCCCTGGGACCCCCTAAACAACCCCTGGGACCCCCTAAACTGGCATCCCCTAAAGAACCCCTGGGATCCCCTAAACCACCGCTGGGACCCCCTAAACAACGCCTGGGACCCCCTAAACAACCTTTGGGACCCCTAAATAACCCCTGGGGTCCCCTAAACTACCCCTGGGACCCCCATAACACCCCTGGGACCCCCTAAACAACCCCTGGGACCCCCTAAATAACGCCTGGGACCCCCTAAACAACCCCTGGGACCCCCTAAACTACCCCTGGGACCCCCTAAACCACCCCGGGACCCCCTAAACTACCCCTGAGAGCCCCATAACACCACTGGGATCTCCTAAACCACTCCTGGGACCCCCATGACACTGCAGGGGTCCCCATAACCCCCCTGGGAACCCCTTAACAACACCTGGGATCCCCCATAACACCCCTGGGACCCCCTAAACTACCCCAGGGCCCCCCTTAGCAACCCCTACGACTCCCAAAATCACCTCTGGGACCTCCGAACCCCCCCCCCGTGACCCCCATAATACTGCAGGGATCCCCTAAACAACACTTGGGGTCCCCCATAACACTCCAGGCACCTCTGGGAACCCCCAAATCACCTCTGGAACCCTCAGAGCACCTCTGGGACCCTTAAAACATCCCTAAGACCCCCTCCGTAACACCCCTGGGACCCCAAAACCATCCCTGGGACCCCCCCACAGCACCCCGCATCCCCCCCAGCACCCTTGGGACACGGGTGCGGTGAGGCTCTGTACTTACGGGATGTAAACGCAAAGGTGCTTGACAAATTCCAAGTAAAATTAAGTGGGTTTGGAAAAATCAGGAAGGAGAGGTGGAGGGAATTGTGAGGAGGAAAAAATGGCGGGAACGACGAGGGCACAAGTTGTTGGGGAATGAAGCATTTTGTGGTGTTAAATTGTGGGGGAAACTCCATTTCCCTGCAATTTACGGGGTTAAATTGACGGGAAACTCCCCCCTTTTTCATCAGTTTTAGGGTTTAGACTGGGGGAAGACCCTCTTTAGGCAGCATTTTAGGGCTCTAAATTGAGAGGGCATCTCCTTATGCCGTTATTTTCAGGTTTAAATGGAGGTGGGGAAGGGCAGGAGCCGTGAGGGGGAAAAGGGCGAAAATCATGAGGGGAGAAAAGGGCGGGAAACGTGAGGGGAAAAGGGTGGGAAACGTGAGGGGGAAAGAGAGGGAAACGTGAGGGGAAAAGGATGGGAATGTGAGGGGAAAAGGGTGGGAGTGTGAGGGGGAAAGAGAGGGAAACGTGAGGGGAAAAGGATGGGAATGTGACGGGGAAAGAGAGGGAAACGTGAGGGGAAAAGGGTGGGAGTGTGAGGGGGAAAGAGAGAATCGTGAGGGGAGAAAAGGGTGGGAAACGTGAGGGGGAAAGAGAGGGAAATGTGAGGGGAAAAGGGTGGGAAACGTGAGGGGAAAAGGGTGGGAGTGTGAGGGGGAAAGAGAGGGAAATGTGAGGGGAGAAAAGGGTGGGAAACGTGAGGGGAAAAGGATGGGAATGTGACGGGGAAAGAGAGGGAAACGTGAGGGGGAAAGAGAGAATCGTGAGGGGAGAAAAGGGTGGGAAACGTGAGGGGGAAAGAGAGGGAAACGTGAGGGGAAAAGGATGGGAATGTGAGGGGGAAAGAGAGGGAAACGTGAGGGGAAAAGGATGGGAATGTGAGGGGGAAAGAGAGGGAAACGTGAGGGGAAAAGGATGGGAATGTGAGGGGGAAAGAGAGGGAAACGTGAGGGGGAAAGAGAGGGAATCGTGAGGGGAAAAGGGAGGGAATGTGAGGGGGAAAAGGGAGGGAAACGTGAGGGGGAAAAGGGTGGGAATGTGAGGGGAAAAGGGTGGGAATGTGTGGGGAGAAAACTGGGGGGAAACGTGAGGGGGAAAAGGGCAGAAAACGTGAAGGGGAAAAGGCTGGAAATGTGAGGGGGAAAAAGCGGCAGGAAGCCTGAGGCAGGGGGAAAGGTGGGAAACGTGAGGGGAAAAGGGGAGGGCTGGGTTGCCTGAGGGGTTTTGGAGGGTCACCAAGGAGCCTGGGGGGATGCTGAGGGATCCCGGGGTGCAGTGAGGGGTTTGGGGTGCTCTGAGGGGTTTGGAATCTTCGTGCCGAGGAGCCCTGGGAGAGCCTGTGGAGAAACTCGGGGATGCTGCTCTGAGATCCTCACAACCTGGATTCTCGAGGTGAACCTGAGACACCCTCAAATTCCGCCCCGAGGGGGCTCGGGGAGGTGGGATCACCCCTAAAATCCCTCCTCCGAAATAAAACCGGGCTCGACTGGGCTGAACTGTGGGGACCCCTCCTCTTAAAGGGCCTGAGGCGACCCCAGGGCCGCAGCCCCCAGTGTTGGGGAGGACCCCGCGGGGGGGTTGGGAAGGTCCGTGCCTCAGTTTCCCCCAGGTGACACGGGGGGTCCGTGCCTCAGTTTCCCCCAGGTGACACGGGGGGGGGGTCCGTGCCTCAGTTTCCCCCCAGGTGACACGGGGAGGGGTCCGTGTCTCAGTTCCCCCCAGGTGACACGGGGGGGGTCCGTGCCTCAGTTTCCCCCAGGTGACAGGGGGAGGGGTCCGTGCCTCAGTTTCCCCCAGGTGACACGGGGGGGGGGTCCGTGTCTCAGTTCCCCCCAGGTGACACGGGGGGGGTCCCGTGCCTCAGTTTCCCCCAGGTGACACGGGGGGGTCCGTGCCTCAGTTTCCCCCCAGGTGACAGGGGGAGGGGTCCGTGCCTCAGTTTCCCCCAGGTGACACGGGGGGGTCCGTGCCTCAGTTTCCCCCCAGGTGACACGGGGGGGGTCCGTGTCTCAGTTTCCCCCAGGTGACACGGGGGGTCCGTGTCTCAGTTTCCCCCCAGGTGACACGGGGGGGGGTCCGTGCCTCAGTTTCCCCACAGGTGACACGGGGGGTCCGTGCCTCAGTTTCCCCCAGGTGACACGGGGGGTCCCGTGTCTCAGTTTCCCCTTCCAGGTGACACGGGGGGTCCGTGTCTCAGTTTCCCCCAGGTGACACGGGGGGGGTCCGTGCCTCAGTTTCCCAGCCCCCGCTCCCCTCCCCGGAGCCTCCCCCTCACGTCACGGGGGGAGGGACAGCAGGTGTCACCGGGAGCCGCCGCCACACCGGGGGGGGACAACGATCGGTGACACCCGCGGGGGGAGCACCCGAGGAAGGGGGGGACGGGACCCCCCCAGAGCCCGCCTGGGACCCCCGACCACCACCCGGGACACCCCAAAAAACCCCCCCCGGGATCTCCCAAACCTTCCACCGGGACACCCCAAAAGCCCCCCGGGACCCCCCTGAGCACCCTCGGGGCTCCCTTGCCTCCATTCGGGGACCCCCAAACCACAGCCGGGAGCCCCGAAACCTCACCGGGGACCCCCCAAAGCCCCCCAGGAGCCCCCAAAAGCCCCGCCGGGGGTCCCGAGGCTGCGGCGATGGCTGAGGGGGAAGGCGAGGACGATGTGCAGTTCCTGCGCACGGTGAGTGCGGGGACTGGGAGGGAACTGGGAGCACTGGGAGGGCACTGGGGGGGAAAGGCTGAGAACCTGGGGGGCACGGGGCGGGGGGAACTGGGAGAACTGGGGAGGTGGGAGTGGGAAAATTGGGAGGGAAGGTGGGAGAATTGCGGGGGACGGGATGCTGGGAGATAATGCGCGATAAAGTGGGAAAACCTGGGAGAGGAGGACTGGGGATACTGGAGGAGTTCGGCTGGAAACTGGGAGATACTGGGATGGGAAACTGGGAGAAGTGGGAAAAACCGAGAGAGGAGAACCGGGGATACTGGGAGGGGATACTGGGGGGGCGTGGAAGGGAAACTGGGGTGACTGGGAGAAGATACTGGGGGAACTGGGGACACTGGGGGGGATACTGGGAGATACTGGGATGACCTGGGAGGAGCACCGGGAAGGGAGGGGGGTCACCCCACCCCTCCCCCCACCTGTCCCGGGCTCCCAAAAAAGTAACACGGGGGGGGGGGAGGGGGAGCAGCTGCTGGGGGGGGAGGGGCGACACCGGATTCCCCGGGGGGGGGGGATGGGGGGGGTCGGGGGAGGGGCGTCCCAGTTGCTCTGTCCCAGTTTCTCCCAGTTTGGCCTCAAAATGAGACCGGGGTGGGGGGGGTGGGAATTGAGGGGAGGGGGCGAAGGGGTGACCTTGGCGCGGGGGTGGGGGGAGGTCGTGGGAAATGCTGAGCTCAGCAGGTTTGGGGGGAGGGGATTTTGGGAGGGGGAAACTGAGTCACGGAGCAGCCCCTCCCCCCCTCCCTCATGGCATCCCCGGCCCGCGGGTGGAATCCGCCCCTCCCCCCCCCAATCCGGGGGGGTCCCGAGTGACGGGAGCAGGTGGGGGAGGGGGAACGGGGAGGGGCAGCCCTTGGGGGGGGGACGGGGGCACCCAGGGGGGTCCTGACCCCCCTTAATTGGGTTTGGGGGGCACCTAAAGGGTCCTGACCCCCCTTAATTGGGTCTGGGGGGCACCCAGGGGGGTCCTGACCCCCCTTAATTGGGTTTAGGGGGCACCCAGGGGGGTCCTGACCCCCCTTAATTTGGTTTGGGGGGCACCCAGGGGGGTCCTGACCCCCCTTAATTGGGTTTGGGGGGCACCCAGGGGGTCCTGACCCCCCTAATTGGGTTTGGGGGGCACCTAAAGGGTCCTGACCCCCCTTAATTGGGTTTGGGGGGCACTCAAGGGGGTCCTGACCCCCCCCCCCCAATTGGGTTTGGGGGGCACCTAAAGGGTCCTGACGCCCCTAATTGGGTCTGGGGGGCACCCAGGGGGGTCCTGACCCCCCTAATTGAGTCTGGGGGGCACCTAAAGGGTCCTGACCCCCCCCAATTGGTTTGGGGGGCACCCAGGGGGGTCCTGACCCCCCTTAATTGGGTTTGGGGGGCACCCAGGGGGTCCTGACCCCCCCTAATTGGGTCTGGGGGGCACCTAAAGGGTCCTGACCCCCCTTAATTGGGTTTGGGGGGCACCCAGGGGGTCTTGACCCCCCTTAATTGGGTCTGGGGGGCACCTAAAGGGTCTTGACGCCCCCTAATAGGGTTGGGGGGGGCACCCAAGGGGGTCCTGACCCCCTTAATTGGGTCTGGGGGGCACCTAAAGGGTCCTGACCCCCCTTAATTGGGTTTGGGGGGCACCTAAAGGGTCCTGACCCCCCCTTAATTGGGTTTGGGGGGCACCCAGGGGGTCCTGACCCCCCTTAATTGGGTTTGGGGGGCACCTAAAGGGTCCTGACCCCCCTTAATTGGGTTTGGGGGGCACCCAGGGGGGTCCTGACCCCCCCCCAATAGGCTTTGAGGGGCACCCAAAGGGTCGTGACCCCCTCCCTGATAAGGTTTGGGGGGGTACCACGGGGGGGCTTCTGGGGGCTTTGGGGTTGTGGCAGATATTTTGGGGGCTCTGGGCGATATTTTGGTGTTCTGGGCGTATTTTGGGGTTCTGGGGGCTATTTTGGGGTTCTGGGGGCTATTTTTGGGTTCTGGGGGATATTTTGGGATTCTGGGGGGATATTTTGGGGTTCTGGGGGCTATTTTGGGGTTCTGGGGGCTATTTTGGGGCGCTGACCCCCCGGTTTTGCCCCCCCAGGACGACGAGGTGGTCCTGCAGTGCACCACGACGCTGCTGAAGGAGCAGCTCAAGCTCTGCCTGTCGGTCGAGGGCTTCGGGAACCGCCTCTGCTCCCTGGAGCCCACCTCCAACGCGCAGGTGAGACCCGCCCCCGGATTTGGGGAGACCCCCGGGACTTTGGGGACACCCCCGGAATTCCGGGAAGGGCTGGGGAGGCTGAGGGACCCCGGGAGACCCCCGGGTCTGGGGGGTTTTGGGGGGGGCTGAGGGATCCCCCATAACAGTCCAGAGATCCCCGTAACACCCCTGGGAGCCCCCCAGGGCGTGGCGAGGGGTCTGTGCCTCAGTTTCCCCTTCTAGGACCCTGCAGGTGACACAGGGAGGGGTCTGTGCCTCAGTTTCCCCTTCTAGGACCCTGCAGGTGACACGCGGAGGGGTCTGTGCCTCAGTTTCCCCTTCTAGGACCCTGCAGGTGACACGCGGAGGGGTCTGTGCCTCAGTTTCCCCTTCTAGGACCCTGCAGGTGACATGGGGAGGGGTCTGTGCCTCAGTTTCCCCTTCTAGGACCCTGCAGGTGACACGGGGAGGGGTCTGTGCTTCAGTTTCCCCTTCTAGGACCCTGCAGGTGACACGGGGAGGGGTCTGTGCCTCAGTTTCCCCTTCTAGGACCCTGCAGGTGACACGGGGAGGGGTCTGTGCCTCAGTTTCCCCCTCCAGGTGACAAAGGCCGCACAGCCCGAGATGGGGGCGGGGGCCGGGGGATTCCCCTGAGTTCCGGCGTGCCCCCAAAGGTGGGGAGGGGTCCCCCATGACCTCTGACCCCCCCGGTGTCCCCCCAGAATGTCCCCCCGGACCTGGCCGTGTGCTGCTTCGTGCTGGAGCAGTCGCTGTCGGTGCGGGCGCTGCAGGAGATGTTGGCCAACAGCTCCGACATCGGCAGCGAGGTGGGTCTGGGGTCCCCGCCGCCTTTCGGGGGGGCTCCGCAGATTTGGGGGGGCCCTCGAGGGGCTTGGGGGGGCGCCAGAGGGGGTTTGAGGTCCTTCAGAGGGGATTTGGGGGGCCCGGGGGGAGGTTTTGGGGTTCCTGGGGGAATTTTCGGGGTCCTTAGGGGAGTTTTTTGGGTCTCTGGAGGATTTTTTTGGGGGGTCCCTGGGGGGTTTGGGGCGCTCTCCGGTGTTTTTGGGGTTCCTGGGGGGATTTTGGGGGTCCTTAAGGGGTTTTTAGGTTGCTGGGGGAGTTTTTTTGGGGGATCCCCGGTGTTTTTGGGGTTCCTGGGGGAGTTTTTGGGGTTCCTGGGGGAATTTTTTGGGTCTCTGGAGGAATTTTTGGGGTCCCTGGGGGGGTTTGGGGGGACCCCCGGTGTTTTTGGGGGGGTCGCAGCCCCCCGTGACCCCCCCTCTTCTCTCCCCCCGCCCACCCAGGGGGTCGATCTGGATAAGTGGGTAGGTGCCACTGTGGTGCAGTGACCCCCCCCGAACCCCCAAATCCTCATCCTCACCTTCATCACTTCCTCTTCCTCATCCTCCTCACCAACCCACTCCCACGCCCCCCAAAATTTTGGGGGGCTCTGCCCACCCCGCACCCCCCCCGCATGGACCCAGGAGTCCGGGTGTGCCCCCCACCCCACATTCCCATCCATCCACAGCCCCCCAAAATCCGCATGGACCCCAAAAGTGTGAGGGGGGGGCGGGAGGAGCATGGGGGGACCCCCGATGAGGAGAGCCCGAAATCGGGGACCCCAATTTTGGGGGGAAACCTCAATATTGGGGGGCCCCCAAAATGGGAGACCCTCGATATGAAGGGGATCCCAAAACTGGGACCCCCCCCCCCCCCAAATTTCAATGGGGTGACCCTGAAATTTGGGACCCCAATTTTGGGGGGAAACCTCAATATTGGGGGGACCCCCAAAAGGGAGACCCTCGATATTAAGATCCCAAAACTGGGACCCCCCCAAATTTGTGGGCACTGGGATGGGCTGACCCTAAAGTCGGGGATCCCGACACGGGGTGACCCTGACACGATGCGGGGGGACCCCAAAATCAGAGGATCCCTCAGGATGGGGGGATTCCACCATGAGGGGAACCCCAAAACAAGGGGGGTCCAAGGCACGGTGCACCCCGAAACAAAGGGAGGTGCAACGCACGGGAGACCCCAACACGGGGAGACCCCAAAACAAGGGAGACCCCAACATGGGGAGACCCCAAAACAAGGGAGACCCCAAAACAAGGGGGTGACCCCAAAACTAGGGAGACCCCAACACAGGGGGACCCCAAGACGGGGGGACCCCAAAACAAGTGAGACCCCAAAACAAGGGGGACCACAAAACAAGGGGGACCCCAAAACAAGTGAGACCCCAAAACAAGGGAGACCCCAACATGGGGAGACCCCAAAACAAGGGAGGGACCCCAACACGAGGAGACCCCAAAACAAGAGGGACCCCAACATGAGGAGACCCCAACACAGGGGGACTCCTAGACGGGGGGGCCCCAAAACAAGGGAGACCTCAACATGGGGAGACCCCAAAACAAGGGAGACCCCAACATGGGGAGACCCCAAAACAAGGGGGACCACAAAAAAAGAGGGGACCCCAAAACATGGGGGACCCCAAAACAAGGGAGACCCCAACATGGGGAGACCCCAAAACAAGGGGCCAGCGATGCACACGAGGCTGTGTCTGAGACATGGAGCCCCGCCGGGTTTTTTTCTGGCCTTCAAGGGGTTTTTGGGGGTACAGGAGGGGTCAGGGCATTTTGGGGTCCCCTCCTTGACCCCGCCTGTGCCCCCCAAGTCCTCTCAGGGCGGGGGTCACCGGACGCTGCTCTACGGCCACGCCATCCTGCTGAGACACTCGCACAGCGGCATGGTGAGTTCCGGCGGTGTCGGGGAGGCTTTGGGGGGCCGTGAGGGTTTTGTGGGGTCTGTAGGGATTGGGGGGGGCTCGGGGAGTTTTTGGGGACCCCCCCCCAATAACAGCGTGTCCCCGCAGTACCTGAGCTGCCTGACCACCTCCCGCTCGGTCACCGACAAACTGGCCTTTGACGTGGGGCTGCAGAAAGACGCCACGGGTAAAAACCGGGGAGGGGGGAACCCCGAGGTGCCTGGGGGTCCCCCCGGCTCGGGGGTGCTGTTTTGGGGGTGTCCCGGTGGGTTTTTGGGGGGGTGCTGATTTGGGGGGTGTCCCCCAGGCGAGGCGTGCTGGTGGACGATGCACCCGGCGTCCAAGCAGCGCTCCGAGGGAGAGAAGGTGCGGGTGGGCGATGACCTGATCCTGGTCAGCGTGTCCTCAGAGAGATACCTGGTACGGGGGGACACCTGGGGACACCTGGGGACACGGGGGGGACACCTGGGGTCACGGGGGGGACACCTGGGGACACGGGGGGACACCTGGGGACACGGGGATGCAGGGATCCCCCAAACCCCCTGACCTGATCCTGGTCAGCATGTCCTCAGAGAGATACCTGGTACGGGGGACACCTGGGGACACCTGGGGACACGGGGGGACACCTGGGGACACGGGGGGACACCTGGGGACACGGGGATGCAGGAATCCCCCAAACCCCCTGACCTGATCCTGGTCAGCGTGTCCTCAGAGAGATACCTGGTACGGGGGGACACCTGGGGACACCTGGGGACACGGGGGGGACACCTGGGGTCACGGGGGGGACACCTGGGGACACGGGGGGACACCTGGGGACACGGGGGGGACACCTGGGGACACGGGGGGACACCTGGGGACACGGGGGGGACACCTGGGGACACGGGGGGACACCTGGGGACACGGGGATGCAGGGATCCCCCAAACCCCCTGACCTGATCCTGGTCAGCATGTCCTCAGAGAGATACCTGGTACGGGGGACACCTGGGGACACCTGGGGACACGGGGGGACACCTGGGGACACGGGGGGACACCTGGGGACACGGGGATGCAGGAATCCCCCAAACCCCCTGACCTGATCCTGGTCAGCGTGTCCTCAGAGAGATACCTGGTACGGGGGGACACCTGGGGACACCTGGGGACACGGGGGGGACACCTGGGGTCACGGGGGGGACACCTGGGGACACGGGGGGACACCTGGGGACACGGGGATGCAGGAATCCCCCAAACCCCCTGACCTGATCCTGGTCAGCGTGTCCTCAGAGAGATACCTGGTACGGTGGGACACCTGGGGACACCTGGGGACACGGGGGGACACCTGGGGACACGGGGGGGACACCTGGGGACACGGGGATGCAGGAATCCCCCAAACCCCCTGACCTGATCCTGGTCAGCGTGTCCTCAGAGAGATACCTGGTACGGGGGGACACCTGGGGACATGTGGGGACACGGGGGGACACCTGGGGACATGGGGGGACACGGGGGGACACCTGGGGACATGGGGGGACACGGGGACAGAGGGAAACTTAGGGACAGGTGGGAACATGGGGACACAGGGATCCCCCCACCCCCTGACCTGATAAATGGGAGATCCTCAATATTAACGGGACCCCCAAAACTGAGACCCCCCCCCCAATTTACGGGGACTCGGATGGACTGACCCCGAAATGGGGGCTCTCGGCATGGGGTGACCCTGACACGATGGGGGGGCTGGGGTCACGACCCCCGTGTCACCCCCGCGTCCCCCCCCGTGTCCCAGCACCTGTCCACGGCCTCGGGGGAGCTCCAGGTGGACGCGTCCTTCATGCAGACCCTGTGGAACATGAACCCCATCTGCTCGGGCTCCGAGGAAGGTGAGTCCCCTGAGGGAGCCCGGATGGGCGTGGGGGTGTCCCTTCGGGCGTCCCCAACCCCCTGACCCCCCCGGCCTGTCCTCAAACGTGCCCTCAGGTTTCGTCACGGGCGGCCACGTGCTGCGCCTGTTCCACGGCCACATGGACGAGTGCCTGACCCCCACGGCCCCCGAGCAGGGCGAGGAGCGCAGGTGGGGAGCCCCACATTGGGGTGGGACACACACACACACACGGGGTGGGGGTCCCCAACTCGCTGACCCCCCTTGTCGCCCCCAGCAGCGTTGTCAACTACGAGGGTGGGGCTGTGTGTGCCCACGCCAGGTCCCTGTGGCGCCTGGAGCCCCTGCGCATCAGGTACGGGGGACGCGGGGCTGTCGCCGCCCCCCCGAGGACACCGGGGACGCTGGGTGGGGTCCCCCGGGGGGGCTCGGCGTCCTGGAGCGTCCTTGGCGTGTTTGGCTGTGTCCCCAAGCCGTCATCGTGTCCCATCCTGGTGTCACCTGCCCACATCTCCTCATGTCCCCAGTGTCCCTGTGACACCTTCACGTCCTCGCCCTGCGTCCCTCTGTCGTTCGTTGCGTCCTCTCCTGGCGTCACCTCGTGTCCCCGTGTCCCAGCCCCCCCCGGCGACACCGCTGTCACCGCTGTCCCCCTCTGTCCCCAGCTGGAGCGGGAGCCACCTGCGCTGGGGCCAGCCCTTCCGCCTGCGCCACGTCACCACGGGCCGGTACCTGGCGCTGACCGAGGCCGCCGGGCTGGCCATGGTGGAGGCCTCGGCGGCCAACACGCGCGTGGCCACCTTCTGCTTCCGGGCCTCCAAGGTGGGGGGCCCGAACGGGTCCTGGTCCCTGTCCTGGTCCTGTCCTGACCCTGTCCCTGCTCCAGCAGCACTGGGATGTCCCCGGGATGTCCCCGGGATGTCCCCAGGATGTCCCCAGGATGTCCCCAGGGTGTCCCCGGGATGTCCCCAGGATGTCCCCAACCCGCCCCTGGTCCCTGTCCTGACCCTGTCCTCATCCCTGTCCCTGTTCCAACAGCACTGGGATGTCCCCAGGAGGTCCCCAGGATGTCCCCAGGGTGTCCCCAGCCTGCCCCTGGTCCCTGTGCTGACCCTGTCCTCATCCCTGTCCCTGTTCCAGCAGCCCTGGGATGTCCCCAGGATGTCCCCAGGATGTTCCCAATCTGCCCCTGGTCCCCATCCTGCCCCTGGTCCCCACCCTGACCCTGTCCCTGTTCCAACAGCACTGGGATGTCCCCAGGATGTCCCCGGGATGTCCCCAGGATGTCCCCAGGATGTCCCCATCCTGCCCCTGGTCCCCGTCCTGGTCCTGTCCTCATCCCTGTCCCTGTTCCAACAGCACTGGGATGTCCCCAGAATGTCCCCATCCTGCCCCTGGTCCCCATCCTGGCCTTGGTCCCCGTCCTGGTCCTGTCCTCATCCCTGTCCCTGCTCCAGCAGCACTGGGATGTCCCCAGGATGTCCCCAGGATGCCCCCAGGATGTCCCCAGGATGTCCCCAGGATGTCCCCATCCTGCCCCTGGTCCCTGTCCTGACCCTGTCCCTGTTCCAACAGCACTGGGATGTCCGCAAGATGTCCCCAGGATGTCCCCAGGATGTTCCTCACCTGCCCCTGGTCCCTGTCCTGGTCCTGTCCTCATCCCTGTCCGTGCTCCAGCAGCACTGGGATGTCCCCAGGATGTCCCCAGGATGTCCCCAACCTGCCCCCGGTCCCCGTGCTGACCCTGTCCTGCTCTTCCCCCCAATCCCCACCCCGCTCCTCTGGACCCTGATCCCCTCCTGTGCCCCCCGATCCCGCAGGAGAAGCTGGAGACCACCCCGAAAAGGGACATCGAGGGGATGGGGCCCCCCGAGATCAAGTACGGGGAGTCCCTTGGCTTCCTGCAGCACAGCAACAGCGGCCTCTGGGTCACCTACGCCGCCCCCGACCCCAAAGCGCTGCGCCTCGGGCTGCTCAAGAGGAAGGTGGGCTCGGGGGGGTCCCCGAAAACCCCGGAGGGGTCTCTGGGGGGGCTTGGGGAGTTTGAGGGGCTTTTGAGAGCTCCGAGAGGCACTGAGATGGGTCTGGGTGGGCTTTGGGGGGCAGCGTTTGGAGTCTTTGGGGTTCACGAGGGCCTTTGGGGTCTTTTGGGGTGCTCAAAACGCGCTGGGGGGGGGCTTTGGGGGGCAGTTCTGAGGGTTTGGAGGAAATTCTGAGGCTTTTGAGGAAGTTCTGAGGGGTCTGGGGACTCTCAGCAGCACTGGGGTGCCTCTAGAGAGGCTCTGGAACATTTTTTGGGGGTGTCTTTGAGAGTTTTGGGGTCCCTGTGGGTTCAGGGGGGTCTCCAGGAGCTTTGGGGTCCCCTCTGAGCCCTCCCTGTCCCCCCCCAAAGGCCATCCTGCACCAGGAGGGGCACATGGACGACGCCCTGACCCTGAGCCGCTCCCAGCACCAGGAGTCACAGGCGGCTCGGATGGTCTTCAGCACCACGGGGCTCTACGGGAGCTTCATCAGGTTTGGGGGCTCCTGGGGGGCTCCTGGGGGGGTCGTGGGGCCCATGGGGATGATCTTCACCGCAGAGCCTCCACCTGCTCTGGGCGGTCCAGGTGATGTCAGGGGGTCCCGGGGATTTTTTGGGGGTGTCGTTAGGGTGGTCTGACGCCCCCCCTTTCCCCCCCAGGAGCCTGGACAGCCTCCAGGGCCGCCCGCGGGGGTCTCCGCCGCCCGCCCTGCCCATCGCCGGAGTCATCCTCAGCCTGCGGGACCTGATCGGCTACTTCGAGCCGCCGCCCCCCGAGCTGCGCCACGAGCAGCGCCAGGGCCGCCTGCGGGCGCTGCGGGCCCGCCAGAGCCTCTTCCAGCAGGAGGTGCCGCCCCCGGGACCCCCACCCAAACGCGGCGGGGCACAGCGGGGTCGTCCCGGGACCCCTCCCCAGTTTATCTCACCCCGGGGTCCGGCTGCTCTGGGGCTGACAGAGCGCCCCGGACCGCGGGCGATGCTGACCCCGGGGCCAGCTTGGGGGTCCCTGGGGGGGTTCCAGGGTGGGTGTCCCAGTCTGGGGGTCCCGGGGGGCTCTGGGGTCGCCCCCGGGGGTCTCACAGCCCCTCCCGGCCGCAGGGGATGCTGACACTGGGGGTCCCAGTGCGGGTGTCCCAGTCTGGGGGTCCCGGGGCTGTTTTGGGGTCCCAGTCTGGGGGTCCCGGGGGGCTCTGGGGTCGCCCCCGGGGGTCTCACAGCCCCTCCCGGCCGCAGGGGATGCTGACGCTGGTGCTGAGCTGCATTGACCGCCTGAGCGCCTACAGCACGGCGGCGCAGTTCGGGGAGGCCGCGGGCGAGGAGGCGGCCGCCGCCTGGAAGGAGATCGTCAACCTGCTCTACGAGCTGCTGGGTGCGCCGGGGGGGCGCGTGTGGGGCTGGGGGACACGAGCGGGCGGGATAGGGGGCAGCGCCGGGGGGTCGCTGACCCCCAGCCGTGCCCCCCAGCCTCACTGATCCGAGGGAACCGAGCCAACTGCGCCCTGTTCTCCACCAACCTGGACTGGCTGGTCAGCAAACTGGACAGGCTGGAGGCCTCCTCGGGTCAGTGGGGTGGCCCGGGGGGCTCCTGTGGGGCTGGGGTCTCTCCTGTGGGGCTGAGAGGGCTCCTGTGGGGCTGGGAGCTGGGCACCTTCAGGGGGCTGCAGAGCCGGCTTTGAAGCTCAGGAGGTTCCCACGGGTCTGGGGTCTCTCCCCTGGGTCTGTGGTCTCCCCTGTGGGTCTGGGGTCTCTCCCGTGGATCTGGTGTCTCTCCCGTGGGTGTGGGATCTCTCCTGTGGGTCTGGGGTCTCTCCTGTGGGTCTGGGGTCTCTCCCGTGGGTCTGGGGTCACTCCTATGGGTCTGGGATCTCTCCCGTGGGTCTGGGATCTCTCCCGTGGGTCTGGGGTCACGCCTGTGGGTCTGGGGTCTCTCCTATGGGTCTGGGATCTCTCCTGTGGGTCTGGGGTCTCTCCTGTGGGTCTGGGGTCTCTCCCGTGGGTCTGGGGTCTCTCCTGTGGGTCTGGGGTCTCTCCTGTGGGTCTGGGGTCCCCCCGTGGGTCTGGGATCTCTCCCATGGGTCTGTGGTCTCCCCCGTGGGTCTGGGATCTCTCCCGTGGGTCTGGGGTCCCCCCGTGGGTCTGGGGTCTCTCCTATGGGTCTGGGATCTTTCCCGTGGTTCTGGGGTCTCTCCCGTGGGTCTGGGGTCTCTCCCGTGGGTCTGGGTTCACTCCCGTGGGTCTGGGGTCGCTCCTGTGGGTGTGGGGTCACTCCCGTGGGTCTGGGGTCACTCCTGTGGGGCTGGGGTCTCTCCCATGGGTCTGTGGTCTCCCCCGTGGGTCTGGGGTCCCCCCGTGGGTCTGGGGTCCCCCCGTGGGGCTGACCCCGTGCCGTGGGGCCGCCCCACACCGCAGGCATCCTGGAGGTGCTGTACTGCGTGCTGATCGAGAGCCCCGAGGTGCTGAACATCATCCAGGAGAACCACATCAAATCCATCATCTCCCTGCTCGACAAGCACGGCCGCAACCACAAGGTGGGCGGGGCCTGGGTGTGCTCAGGTGTGTGCTCAGGTGTGTGTCCAGGTGTGTGCCAGGTGTGCTCAGGTGTGCCCCGGCAGGTGCTGGACGTGCTGTGCTCGCTGTGCGTGTGCAACGCCGTGGCCGTGCGCTCCAACCAGAACCTGATCACCGAGAACCTGCTGCCGCGCCGCGACCTCCTGCTGCAGACCGGCATGGTCAACTACGTCACCAGGTGGGCTGGGGGGCCCGGAGGGGAGAGCTGCCTTCTCAGGTGGCATTCGGGGCTCCCAGGTGGCATTTGGGGTTCCCAGGTGTGATTTGGGGCTCCCCGGTGGCATTCGGGGCTCCCAGGTGGGATTTTGGAGTTCCCAGGTGTGATTTTGGGGCTCCCCGGTGGCATTCGGGGCTCCCAGGTGGGATTTTGGGGCTCCCCGGTGGCATTCGGGGCTCCCAGGTGGGATTTTGGGGTTCCCAGGTGGGATTTTGGAGTTCCCAGGTGGGATTTTGGAGTTCCTGGGTGTGATTTTGGGGTTCCCCGGTGGCATTCGGGGCTCCCCGGTGGGATTTTGGGGCTCCCAGGTGTGATTTTGGGGCTCCCCGGTGTGACCTGGGCTCCCCGGCGCTCTCCCCGTCCCCTGACGCCCTCCCCGCTGTCGCAGCGTGCGTCCCAACCTGTTCGTGGGGACGGCTCCGGGCTCCACGCAGTTCCGCTGCTGGTACTTCGAGGTGGCGGTGGAGCGCGCGCGGCCCTTCGTCACCCCGGCGCCCACCCACCTGCGCGTGGGCTGGGGGGCGGCCGGGGGCTTCCGGCCCGCCCCGGGGGGCGGCTCCGGCTGGGGCGGCAACGGCGCCGGCGACGACCTCAACTCCTTCGCCTTCGATGGCCTCCACCTGTGGACAGGTGAGGGCGGCGCCTGGGAGCCCCCAGCTGTCCTGCTGCCCCCATTTCTCCGAGCTCTGGGACCCCCTTTTGTCCCCCGCCCCCCCCCCCGGTCCTCCTGATCCCCCCCAGAGCTCTGTGAGCCCCCTATGCTCCTGTCCCCACCATGTCCCTGTCCCCTCTGAGACCCCCGACCCCTCTGAGACCCCTTTCCCTGTCCCCTGTGACCCCTGTGACCCCCCGCCCCCTCTGAGATCCCCCCGACCCCTCTGAGACCCCCCGACCCCTCTGAGACCCCTTTCCCTGTCCCCTGTGACCCCTGTGACCCCCTGACCCCTCTGAGATCCCCCTGACCCCTCTGTGACCCCCTGACCCCTCTGAGATCCCCCTGTGACCCCCCTGACCCCTCTGAGACCCCTTTCCCTGTCCCCTGTGATCCCCTGTCCCCCTGTGACCCCCTGACCCCTCTGAGACCCCTTTTCCTGTCCCCTGTGATCCCCTGTCCCCCTGTGACCCCCCTGACCCCTCTGAGACCCCTTTTCCTGTCCCCTGTGATCCCCTGTCCCCCTGTGACCCCCTGACCCCTCTGAGACCCCTTTCCCTGTCCCCTGTGACCCCTGTGACCCCCGACCCCTCTGAGATCCCCCTGTGACCCCCCTGACCCCTCTGAGACCCCTTTCCCTGTCCCCTGTGATCCCCTGTCCCCCTGTGACCCCCCTGACCCCTCTGAGACCCCTTTCCCTGTCCCCTGTGATCCCCTGTCCCCCTGTGACCCCCGACCCCTCTGAGATCCCCCTATGACTCCCCTGACCCCTCTGAGACCCCTTTTCCTGTCCCCTGTGATCCCCTGTCCCCCTGTGACCCCCCTGACCCCTCTGAGACCCCTTTCCCTGTCCCCTGTGATCCCCTGTCCCCCTGTGACCCCCCTGACCCCTCTGAGACCCCTTTCCCTGTCCCCTGTGATCCCCTGTCCCCCTGTGACCCCCGACCCCTCTGAGATCCCCCTATGACTCCCCTGACCCCTCTGAGACCCCTTTTCCTGTCCCCTGTGATCCCCTGTCCCCCTGTGACCCCCCTGACCCCTCTGAGACCCCTTTCCCTGTCCCCTGTGACCCCCCGCCCCCTCTGAGACCCCTTTCTCTGCCCCCCGACCCCCCTGTGACCCCCTGACCCCTCTGAGACCCCCCCGCCCCCTCTGAGACCCCTTTCCCTGCCCCCCGACCCCCCTGTGACCCCCTGACCCCTCCGCGTCCCCCAGGGGGTGTCCCCAAGGCCGTGGGGTCCCCGCACCGCCGGGCTCTGGCCGAGGGGGACGTGGTCAGCTGCTGCCTGGACCTGGGGGTCCCCAGCGCCTCCTTCCGCCTCAACGGGGCCCCGGTCCAGGGGGTCCTCGAGGGCTTCAACCTGGACACCCTCTTCACCCCCGTGGCCAGCTTCTCGGCGGGGGTCCGGTGAGGGGGGCCCCGGAATTGGGGGCTGGGACAGCCCGGAATTGGGGGGTGGGACAGCCCGAAAATTGGGGGGTGGGACAGCCCGGAATTGGGGGGTGGGACAGCCCGGAATTGGGGGGTGGGACAGCCTGGAATTGGGGGGTGGGACAGTCCAAAAATTGGGGTGGGACAGCCCGGAATTGGGGGGTGGGACAGCCCGGAATTGGGGTGGGGTTTGGGGCTCTTGGGGGGGTCTATGGGGTTTCTATGGGCCCGGGGCTCACCCAGACCCTCCCTGTCCCCCAGGCTCCGGTTCCTCCTGGGGGGTCTCTATGGGATTTGGGGCTCTCGGGGGGCTCTATGGGGTTTCTATGGGCCCGGGGCTCACTCTGGTTGTCTCTGTCCCCCAGGCTCCGGTTCCTCCAGGGGGGTCCCTATGGGGTTTGGGGCTCTCGGGGTGGGATTTGGGGCCCGGGGCTCACTCTGGTTGTTCCTGTCTCCGAGACTCTGGTTCCTCCAGGGGGGTCTCTACGGGGTTTGGGGCTCTCGGGGGGCTCTATGGGGTTTCTATGGGCCCGGGGCTCACTCTGGTTGTTCCTGTTCCCCAGACTCTGGTTTCTCCAGGGGGGTCCCTATGGGATTTGGGGCTCTCGGGGGGCTCTATGGGGTTTCTATGGGCCCGGGGCTCACCCAGGCCCTCCCTGTCCCCCCAGGCTCCGGTTCCTCCTGGGGGGCCGGCACGGCGAGTTCCGTTTCGTGCCCCCTCCCGGCTACGCCCCGTGCGCCGAGGCGCTGCTGCCGCGGGAGCGGCTGCGCCTGGAGCCGCTCACGGCGTACCGGGGCTCGGCCCCGCCCGGCGCCCGCAGCCTCCTGGGGCCCACCCGCGCCCTGCCCCACACCGCCTTCACCCCCTGCCCCGTGGACACCTGCCAGGTGCGCCGAGAGAGGGCCGGGCAGGAGGTCTGGGGGGACGGAAGAGGACTGGGACAGGGTTTGAGGGGATGGAAGGGGGTTTGGGGGGGTTTGGGGTGGGACTGGGGGGCATTGGGACGGGGTTTGGGGGGTTTGGGGGGCGTGGAGGGGACAGTAGGAGCATTGGGAGAGGGTCTGGGGGTGGTGGAGGGGGTTTGGAGGGAGCAGAGGGGGATTTGGGGGGGCTTGGGGTACCTGAAGAGATTGGGGAAGGATTTTGGGGTGACGAAGGGGATTTGGGGGGTGATGAAGGGGATTTTGGGGTGATGAAGAGGATTTTGGGGGGTGATGAAGGGGATTTGGGGAGTGATGAAGAGGATTTTGGGGTGATGAAGGGGATTTCGGGGTGATGAAGGGGATTTGGGGGGTGATGAAGGGGACTTTGGGGGTGACGAAGGGGATTTGGGGGGTGATGAAGGGGATTTGGGGGTGACGAAGGGGATTTTGGGGTGACAAATGGGACTTTGGGGGTCTTTGGGGGGGTCCAACGCCCCCTTTCCCCCCACCCCAGATCGTGCTGCCCCCACACCTGGAGCGGATCCGGGAAAAGCTGGCGGAGAACATCCACGAGCTCTGGGCCCTGACCCGCATCGAGCAGGGCTGGACCTACGGGCCTGTGAGTGGGGGACCCCAAAACCCTCCTGGGAACCCCCAAATCCCTCCTGGGAACCCCCAAATCCCCTACGCAAACCTCAGCCCCACCAAAATCCCCCAAACCCACCCTGAGCTCCGGGCCCTGACCCACCCCGAGCAGGGCTGGACCTACAGACCTGTGAGTGAGGGACCCCCAAATCCCCCCAACATCCCCCAATCCCCTCTTTGGGCTCCTCTGGAGGGGTCCCCAGTTTGAGGCCCCTCTTTGGGGCTCCCGGAATTGGGGTCACCCCTAGTTGGGACCCTTTTCTGGGGGGTTCCCGAGGGGTTGGGTCCTTTGAGGCGATCCCTGACTGCACTGGGGTGTTTTTGGGTCCTCCCCAGGGTTGGGTCCATTTTTGGGGGTCCCTGACTGGTGAGGGGGGGTCTCAGTGAGGGTCCCCCGTGCCCAGGATGTTTTTTTTGGGGTGCCCCAGGTCCGGGATGACGTGCAGCGCCTGCACCCCTGTTTGCTGAGCTTTCACAGCCTGCCCGAGCCCGAGCGTGGCTACAACCTCCAGATGTCCGGGGAGACCCTCAAGTAAGGAAAGGATGGGGGGAATTTGCCCCAAAAATCACCCCAAAAATCACCCCAAGTTTGCCCCAAAAATCACCCCAAAATTCGCCCCAAAAATCACCCCAAGTTTGCCCCAAAAATCACCCCAAAATTCGCCCCAAAATCACCCCAAAATCACCCCAAAAATCACCCCAAAATCACCCCAAGTTTGCCCCAAAATCACCCCAAAATCGGCATCCAATCCTCCCTAAATGGCCTTAAAAATCACCCCACAACCCCTCAAATCACCCCAAAACTCCCTGAGAGCCCCCTGGGAAAGGGGCAGTGGGTCTGGGGAGGAACTTTGGGGGTCTCACCCCAAAATGGAGCCGCTTTGGGGTCCCCTCTGAGCCTGGGGGTGCCGGGGATGGTTTTGGGGTCTCACCTCAGTTTGGGGGGAGGGGGTTTGGGGTTCCCCCACTTTGGGGTGTGGAGGGATGGGCTGAGTTTGGGGTCCTCCTGGAGTTGGGGGCTGCTGGATTTTGGGGGTGGGGGGCTTTGAGGGGTCCGAGGTTTTGGGGCTGCTGATTTTGGGGGTGTCCCCAGGACGCTGCTGGCCCTGGGCTGCCACGTGGGCATGGCGGATGAGAAAGCCGAGGAGAACCTGAAGAAGATCAAACTGCCCAAAACGTGCGTTTGGCGGGGAGGGGGGGCTCCCAGTTTGGGGGGGGGGGGCTTCAAGGGGAATCCCAGTTGTGGGTGGGGGGAGTTGTGGGGGTCCCACAGGTGCGTCCCACCATGTCCTACAGGTCAAGGTTGGGTTGGGATGTCTCAATTTGGAGACCACCGAGGAGGGTCGGGCAGGGTTTGATGGGGTCCCCACTGAGGAGGGTCGGGCAGGGTTTGATGGGGTCCCCACTGAGGAGGGTCGGGCAGGGTTTGATGGGGTCCCCATGGGTGGGGGGAGTTGTGGGGGTCTCGGGGGGGGTCCCACAGGTGCGTCCCCCCTCCCCAGGTACACCATGTCCAACGGGTACAAGCCGGCGCCGCTGGACCTGTCGCACGTGCGGCTGACGCCGGCCCAGCTGACCCTGGTGGATCGCCTGGCCGAGAACGGCCACAACGTCTGGGCTCGGGACAGGGTCCAGCAGGGCTGGACGTACAGCACCACACAGGTGGGGACCCTGCGGGGACCCCAGACCCACCGCGAGACCCCCGCCCGCCCCGGGGTGCCCCAAACCCCGCCGTGGGCCCATGGCGCCACCGCCCTGCGTCCCCATGGCCGTGTCCCCGTGCCTGTGGGGTGTCATCGTATCCCTGAGCCCGGTGTCCCCGTGTCCCTGACCCTGGTGTCCCAGTGACCCCATGCCCCTGACCCCAGTGTCCCCACACCCCTGACCCTGACTCCGGTGTCCTGGTGTCTCTGTCCCCAGTGTCCCCACACCCCTGACCCCGGTGTCCCCGTGTCCCTGAGCCCGGTGTCCCCTGTCCCCAGGACATCAAGAACAAGCGGAACCCGCGGCTGGTCCCCTACAACCTGCTGGACGAGGGGACAAAGGCCACCAACCGCGAGAGCCTGTGCCAGGCCGTGCGGACCCTGCTGGGCTACGGCTACAACATCGAGCCCCCCGACCAGGAGACGCGTGCGTGACACCGCTGTGTCCCACTTTTGGGGTTCCATGGCCCGATTTGGGGGTTCCATGGCCCGTTTCGGGGTGCGGACCCCCCGTTCCTCTCAGGGTGCTCCCTCGGGGGGTCCCCGTGCCCCCCGGCCGTGGCTCTTCCGGGCAGAGCGGGGCTCTCTGGGTGCCGTGTTTGGGGTCTCTGGGTGCTGTTTCTGGGGTCTCTGGGTGCCGTGTTTGGGGGTCTCTGGGTGCCGTGTTTGGGGGTCTCTGGGTGCCGTTTTGGGGTCTCTGGGTGCCGTGTTTGGGGTCTCTGGGTGCTGTTTTGGGGTCTCTGGGTGCCGTGTTTGGGGTCTCTGGGTGCTGTTTTGGGGTCTCTGGGTGCCGTGTTTGGGGGTCTCTGGGTGCCGTTTCTGGGCTCTCTGGGTGCCGTGTTTGGGGGTCTCTGGGTGCCGTGTTTGGGGGTCTCTGGGTGCTCTTTTGGGGGTCTCTGGGTGCCGTGTTTGGGGTCTCTGGGTGCCGTGTTTGGGGTCTCTGGGTGCTGTTTTGGGGTCTCTGGGTGCCGTGTTTGGGGGTCTCTGGGTGCTCTTTTGGGGGTCTCTGGGTGCCGTGTTTGGGGTCTCTGGGTGCCGTGTTTGGGGTCTCTGGGTGCTGTTTCTGGGGTCTCTGGGTGCCGTGTTTGGGGGTCTCTGGGTGCTCTTTTGGGGGTCTCTGGGTGCCGTGTTTGGGGTCTCTGGGTGCCGTGTTTGGGGGTCTCTGGGTGCCGTGTTTGGGGGTCTCTGGGTGCTCTTTTGGGGGTCTCTGGGTGCCGTGTTTGGGGGTCTCTGGGTGCCGTGTTTGGGGTCTCTGGGTGCCGTTTCTGGGCTCTCTGGGTGCCGTGTTTGGGGGTCTCTGGGTGCCGTGTTTGGGGTCTCTGGGTGCTGTTTTCGGGGGGCTGACCCCCCGTTCTCCCCCAGCCTCTCAGGGCGCTCCCTCGGGGGGTCCCCGCGCCCCCCGGCCGCGGCTCTTCCGGGCAGAGCGGGGCTCAGCCGTGCGCTCGGGGAAATGGTACTTCGAGTTCGAGGCCGTGACCCCCGGGGAGATGAGAGTGGGCTGGGCCCGGCCCGGGCTGCGCCCCGACACCGAGCTGGGCGCCGACGACATGGCCTTCGTCTTCAACGGCCACCGGGTGAGACACGGGGACGCCGGGGACACCCGGGACACCTGGGGACGTGTAGGGACACCTGGGGACACCTGGGGATGTGTAGGGACACCCGGGGACACCCGGGGACACCTGGGGACTCCGGGGGATGTGTAGGGACACCCGGGGACACCCGGGGACACCTGGGGACGTGTAGGGACACCCGGGGACACCCGGGGACACCTGGGGACTTGTGGGGACACCCGGGGACACCTGGGGACGTGTAGGGACACACAGGGACATGTAGGGACACACGGGGACACTGGGGACACCTGGGGACGTGTAGGGACACCCGGGGACACCTGGGGACGTGTGGGGACACCTGGGGACGTGTAGGGACACCCGGGGACACCTGGGGACGTGTAGGGACACACAGGGGCATGTAGGGACACACGGGGACACTGGGGACACCTGGGGACGTGTAGGGACACCCGGGGACACCTGGGGACGTGTAGGGACACACGGGGACACCTGGGGACACCTGGGGACGTGTAGGGACACCTGGGGACACCTGGGGACGTGTGGGGACACCTGGGGACGTGTAGGGACACCCGGGGACACCTGGGGACGTGTAGGGACACACAGGGGCATGTAGGGACACACGGGGACACTGGGGACATGTGGGGCCACCCGGGGACACACAGGGACACCTGGGGACACCTGGGGACGTGCAGGGACACACGGGAACATGTGGGGACATGTGGGGCCACATGGGGACACACAGGGACACCTGGGGACACCTGGGGACACTCAGGGACACACAGAACCTGCTTGGGACACTCTGGGGCACAAAGGGACACACAGGGGCACCCAGGGACCCCCCGAGTCCTCAGGGACGCGCGACCCCCAACGTCCCCATCGCCCCGAGTCGCCCTGCATCCCCAAGTCCCAAGTGCCACCTTCTGTGTCCCCACGTCCCCAGGCGCAGCGGTGGCACGTGGGGGGCGAGTCCTTCGGGCGGGCCTGGCAGGCCGGGGACGTGGTGGGCTGCCTCATCGACCTGGGCGAGTGCCACATGAGCTTCACCCTCAACGGGGAGGTGCTCATCGGGGACGGCGGCTCCGAGGTGGCCTTCAGGGACTTCGACGTGGGCGACGGTGAGGGGGGGGCCCCGGGGCGGGGAGAGCCCCCCCGGTCCCACCTGGGGCTGGGGCAGGTGAGGGGGGGATGGAAGGTGGGGCTGGGGGCTCCGCCCTGTGCTCCCTGGGGTGGGCGTGGGTGGGGCTGGGGGCTCGGGGCTGGCTGGGGGTCCCAGTACTGACCCCCCCCGCGTGCCCCCCAGGCTTTGTCCCCGTGTGCAGCCTGGGTCTGGGGCAGGAGGGGCACCTGAACCTGGGCCAGGACGTGGGCACCCTGCGCTACTTCGGCATCTGCGGCCTGCAGGAGGGCTACGAGCCCTTCGCCATCAACATGAAACGGCCCATCGCCCTGTGGTTCAGCCACAGCCTGCCCCAGTTCATCCCCGTGCCCCCCGAGCACCCGCAGCTGGAGGTGAGGGGCTGGGACGGGGGATTTGGGGTCCCCAAAGCAGGGTGACACCCGTCCCCAAGAGGTCCCCTGGCCCCGAGGGTCCCCGGAACAGGGTGACACCGTCCCCAAGAGGTCCCCTGGCCCCGAGGGTCCCCAAAGCAGGGTGACACCGTCCCCAAGAGGTCCCCTGGCCCCGAGGGTCCCCGGAACAGGGTGACGCCCGTCCCCAGCGTGTCCCCAAAGCCCCCGAGCAGGCTGACCCCAGCCCCGGGATGCTGCGGGCCCCTGCGGCTGCCCCGGGCGGCGCTCGCGGTGCCAGCCCCGCTGTCCCCGCGGCAGGTGGCCCGCCTGGACGGCACCGTGGACGCGCCGCCGTGCCTGCGCCTGTCCCACCGCAGCTCCGGCACGCCCGCGGCGCCCCCCGAGCTGCTGTTCCTGCGCCTCAGCCTCCCGGTGCAGTTCCACCCCACCTTCCGCTGCACCCCCGGAGCCACGCCGCTGCCCCAGGCTCCCCCCCCGGAGCCCCCCGAGGATCTCAGCGAGTCCGAGTTCGAGCGGCTGCGGCGCTCGGCGGGGCCCCGCAGCGCCGAGGGGGACGAGGGCACGGAGAAGGGGACGGCGGGGACGGCGCCCGGAGCGGCCCCGGCCCGGGAGCAGCCCCGCGGGGAGAACGAGAAGGACGCGACCACCGAGAAGGGCAAGACGAGGAGGGGGTGAGTGGGACGGGGGGCGCGCTGAGGGGACAGGAGGGGTCCCCGATCGCTGAGGGTCCGCTAAAGGGGGTGACAGCCATCCCTGGGGGACCCAAAAGGGGGTGACACCCATCCCTGGGGGGTCCCCAATCCCGGGGAGTCCCCAAAAGGGGGTGACAGCCATCCCTGGGGGACCCAAAAGGGGGTGACACCCATCTCGGGGGGTCCCCAAGGACCCCTGAGCGTCCCCAGGCTGGCAGCTCAGGGCTCTTGGAGGTTCCCTGGGTGTTGAGGGTCCCTGGGGTCCCCCAAACCGGGGTGACCCCCCCGAGTGCCCCCCAGGTTCCTGTTCAAGGGCCGGAAGACGCCGTTCACGCCCCCCCCCCGCGCCCCCCCCCGTGCCCCGGCTGGAGGAGGACGTGGTGCCCGACGAGCGGGATGACCCCGAGGTCATCATGAACACCACCACGGTACGGGACCCCCGAGACCCCCTGAGACCCCAAATCCCCCCAAACCCCGGGGTCATCATGAACACCACCACGGTACGGGACCCCCGAGACCCCCCAAAACCCAAAATCCCCTTCCCATGTCTGTCCCTGTCCCTGTCCCGCATATTCCTGTTCCTGTGTCCCCATGTCCCTGTCCCCATGTCCCTGCCCTGTCCCCTGTCCTGTCCCCGTGTCCCTGAGGTGTCCCCTGACGTGTCCCCATGTCCCCTGACATGTCCCCTGCCATGTCACCGTGTCCGTGACGTGTCCCCTGCTGTGTCCCCATGTCCCTGAGGTGTCCCCTGCCCTGTCCCCCTGTCCCTGCCGTGTCCCCTGCCGTGTCACCGTGTCCCTGCCCTGTCCCCTGCCGTGTCCCCATGTCCCTGCCGTGTCCCCTGACATGTCCCCATGTCCCTGAGGTGTCCCTGTGTCCCTGCCGTGTCCCCTGCCGTGTCCCCTGCCGTGTCCCCCGTGTCCCTGCCGTGTCCCCTGCCGTGTCCCCATGTCCCTGCCGTGTCCCCTGACATGTCCCCATGTCCCTGAGGTGTCCCCTGCTGCGTCCCCATGTCCCCTGCCGCGTCCCCTGCTGTGTCCCCATGTCTCTGCCGTGTCCCCTGAGGTGTCCCCGTGTCCCTTTGTCCCCAGTACTACTACTCGGTGCGGCTGTTTGCGGGGCAGGAGCCGGGCAGCGCCTGGGTGGGCTGGGTCACCCCACACTTCCACCAGCACGACCCCGAGTTCGAGCTGGGCCGGGTGCGCAGCGTCACCGTCACCATGGGCGACGACCGCGGCAACGTGCACGACAGGTACCCGAAGGGGCCCCGAAACGGGACCCCGAAACGGGACCCCAAAACGGGACCCAAAACGGGACCCCAAAGGGGACCCCAAAACGGGACCCCAAAATGGGACCCCAAAGGGGACCCCAAATCGGGACCCCAAAGGGGACCCCAAAACAGGGACCCCAAAACGGACCCCGAAATGGGACCCCAAAACGGGACACCAAATGGGACCCCAAAGGGGACCCCAAAACGGGACACCAAATGGGACCCCAAAGGGGACCCCAAAACGGGACCCCAAAGGAGACCCCAAAATGGGACCCCAAATGGGACCCCAAAGGGGACCCTGAATGGGATCCTAAAGGGGACCCCAAAACAGGACCCCGAAATCCGACCCCTAAATGAGATCCCCAGAGTGGGACCCCAAAGGGGACCCCCAGCATCCAGCACAACACCTGCCCCACGGTGTGGGGCTGAATAGAGGAGGGGCCCATGGTCTGGGAGTCTTTTGGGGGGTTTTTTGGGGGTCTCACGCCGCTTTTTCCCCCCAGCATCAAGCGCAGCAACTTCCCCATGGTCTGGGGGTCCTTTGGGGGGTTTTTTGGGGGTCTCACGCCGCTTTTTCCCCCCAGCATCAAGCGCAGCAACTGCTACATGGTGTGGGGAGGGGAGTTTGCGGCCCCCACGCAGCAGGCCCGCGTGTCCCACACCGACCTGGTCATCGGCTGCCTGGTGGACCTGGCCACGGGGCTCATGACCTTCACTGCCAACGGCAAGGAGATCAACACCTTCTTCCAGGTGGGCTGCACCCTCCCCTGACCCTGCAGGTGAGGTTGGAGGGGGGGGAGTCCCAGCCCCGCCCTGGGGGGGGTCTCACTGGAGCGCTGTGCCCCGCAGGTGGAGCCCAACACCAAACTGTTCCCGGCGGTGTTTGTGCAGCCCACCACCCAAAACGTGCTGCAGTTCGAGCTGGGCAAGCTCAAGGTGAGGCCTGGGACCCCCACCCAAATTGGGGGGGGGCGGGGGAGGGGCTGGGACCCCCACCCAAATTGGGGGGGAGTGGGAGAGGGGCTGGGACCCCCGCCCATCGTTGGGAGTTGAGCTGGGGACACTGGGAGCACAGGTGAGGAGCTGCAGGGTGGACCAAGGTGGGCTCGGGGCTGCTCTGTGGGGTCCCCAGGGTGAACCCCCAGGAACCCGCAGCCCTGGCGGGGCCGGGGGTCTCCGGGGGACCCCCTGACTCCCCCATTTCTCCCCCCCCTCCTCTCAGAACATCATGCCCATCTCGGCGGCCATGTTCAGCAGCGAGCGGCAGAACCCGGCCCCGCAGTGCCCGCCCCGGCTGGTGATCCAGCACCTGACACCTGTCACCTGGAGCCGGATGCCCACGCAGTACCTGGGCGTGGAGAGCGCGCGCCTGGGCGAGCGGCAGGGCTGGGCCGTGGAGTGCTCCGAGCCCCTGCAGATGATGGCGCTGCACATCCCCGAGGAGGACAGGTGGGGACAGCCAGGGGACAGCCGGGGACAGCCAGGGACAGCCAGGGGACAGCCAGGGGACAGCCTGGGACAGCCAGGGGACAGCCAGGGACAGCCAGGGGACAGCCAGGGACAGCCTGGGACAGCCAGGGACAGCCAGGGGACAGCCAGGGGACAGCCAGGGGACAGCCAGGGGACAGCCAGGGCACCCCCAGGGACAGCCAGGGACAGCCTGGGACAGCCAGGGGACAGCCAGGGCACCCCCAGCCTCGTGGATTTCCTGTCCCAGCCCCAGGAGATTTTGGGCTCCCCATCCCAGGGGTCCCATCCCCAGGACGCTCACCCCTAAAGTCTCATCCCCAGAAGATTTGGGGTCTCGTCCCAGGGGGACAGTGGGGTCCCCCCACCCCGACCGCCGTTCCCCCCCCTCCCCAGGGGCTCCCACCCCACACCTGCCCACCCTTAGCCCCGCCTTCCCGCAGGTGCATCGACATCCTGGAGCTGTGGGAGCGCGAGGAGCTGCTGCAGTTCCAGTGCCACACGCTGCGGCTGTACTGCGCCGTCTGCGCCCTGGGCAACAACCGCGTGGCGCACGCGTTGTGCAGCCACGTGGACCAGGCCCAGCTGCTCTTCGCCATCGAGAGCCCCGAGCTGCCGGGCCCGCTGCGCGCCGCCTACTACGACCTGCTGCTGGCCATGCACCTGGACGCGGCGCAGCGCGCCCGCTCCTCCATGAGCGCCGAGTTCATCGTGCCCATCACCGAGGCCACGCGCTCCATCGCGCTCTTCCCCCACGGCGCCCGCTGCCCCGGACCCCCGGGCGTGGGGCCCAGCGCCTGCCTCAGGCCCCAGCCGCACTTCTCGGAGCCGTGCTTCGTCCGCGTCCCGTCGGGCCGGGCGCCGCTCAGCCCCGCCATCCCGCTGGACGAGCTGGGGGCCAAGGCCATGAGGATGTTGGCCGAGGCCGTGGCCGGAGGCGGGCCCCACGCCCGGGACCCCGTGGGCGGCAGCGTGGAGTTCCAGCTGGTGCCCGTGCTCAAGCTGGTGTCGGCGCTGCTGGCCGTGGGAGCGCTGGGGGACGGCGACGTGCGCCGCGTGCTGCGAATGATCGAGCCGCGCGTCTTCGGGCCGCGCCGCGACCAGGACGGGGACAGGGAGGACCAGGACCAGGAGGAGGAGGAGGGGAGGAAGGCCATCGAGGCTGGCGAGGAGGAGGAGGAGGAGGCGAGGAGGAAAAAGGCGATCGAGGCTGGAGAGGAGGAGGAAGAGGAGGAGGAAGTGCGGAGGAGGAAGGCCATCGAGGCTGGAGAGCTGCAGGAGGAGGAGGAGGATGAGGAGGAGGCCAGGAGGACGAAGGCCATTGAGGCCGGGGAGGGGCAGGAGGAGGAGGAGCAGGAGGAAGAGCTGGAGGAGGGGCTGCTGCAGATGAAGCTGCCGGAGTCGGTCAAGCTGCAGGTGAGGGAGGGGACACAGGGACGGGGGTTCGTGTCCCCTCTCCGCGTCCCCTCCCCGGGCTCCCCGTCACCATCTCCAGGGTCTCCTGGGGTCCCCCAGTCCCCGCTGTCCCCCATGTATCTCCCAAATGCCCTCCCCACACCCCTGGTGTCCCTGCAGATGTGTCACCTGCTGCAGCACCTGTGCGAGCGGGAGCTGCAGCACCGCGTGGAGGCCATCGTGGCGTTCTCGGAGCGCCACGTGCTGCGGCTGCAGCGGGACCAGCGGCGGCGCTACGGGCGCCTGATGCGGGCGCTCACCATGTCGGCCGCCGAGACCGCCCGGCGCACCCGCGAGTTCCGCTCGCCCCCGCAGGAGCAGGTGGGGACAGAGCGGGGACACTGCGGGGACACGCGTGAGGGGTGGACGGGGGGGTGGTGGCTGAGGGACGGCCCCGCTGACCTCGTGTCCCTCTGTGTCCCAACGTGTCGCCCAGATCAACATGCTGATGCAGTACAAGGGAGGGGCTGAGGATGAGGAGTGTCCCGTGCCTGGGGACATCCGCGACGAGCTGCTGGACTTCCACAACGACCTGCTGGCCCACTGCGGTGAGGGGGGGACGGGGACACCCCCCGCCCCGGGCTTGGGGACACCCCCAGGGGAAGTGGGATCACCCCAGGGAATTTGGGAGCCCCGTTCTGGGAGCACGGGGACACCCCTGTGAGCCCCCCCGTGTCCCCCCCCCCTGCAGGCATCGAGCTGACGGAGGAGGAAGAGGAGGAGGAGGAGGAGACGTCGCTGCGGCAGCGGCTGATGGGGCTGGTGCAGAAGGTGGTGGGGGTCCGGGGCCCCCCCAAGGAGGAGGAGACGCCCCCCGAGGAGCCCCCGGTGCCCAGTAAGGAGGGGACGGGGGGGTGGGGACAGGGGACACTGGGGACAGCGCTCAGCTCTGGCCAGGATGTGGCCTGGGATGTCCTCGAGGTGACACACGAGGTGTCCCCAAGAAGTTGGCCGAGGTGTCCTCAAGGTGGTGACCAAGGCTCGGGCCAAACCGGCCCTGGGACACTGGCCAAATTGTCCCCAAGGTGCTGGCCAAGATGTCCCCAAGGTGGCAGCGCTTCAGGAGCAGACCATGGTGCACTGGGCGCAGGAGTCACTGTGTCCCCAGTGTCCCCAATGTCCCTGTCCCTGTCCCCAGGCACCCTGCAGGAGCTGATCTCGCAGACCATGGTGCACTGGGCGCAGGAGTCGCTGTGTCCCCAGTGTCCCCAGTGTCCCCAATGTCCCCGATGTCCCCAGGCACCCTGCAGGAGCTGATCTCGCAGACCATGGTGCACTGGGCGCAGGAGTCACTGTGTCCCCAGTGTCCCCAGTGTCCCTGTCCCTGTCCCCAGGCACCCTGCAGGAGCTGATCTCGCAGACCATGGTGCACTGGGCGCAGGAGTCACTGTGTCCCCAGTGTCCCCAGTGTCCCCAGTGTCCCCAGTGTCCCCAGTGTCCCTGTCCCTGTCCCCAGGCACCCTGCAGGAGCTGATCTCGCAGACCATGGTGCACTGGGCGCAGGAGTCGTTCATCCAGAGCCCGGCCCTGGTGCGGGCCATGTTCAGCCTGCTGCACGGGCAGTACGACGCACTGGGCGAGCTGGGCCGGGCGCTGCCCAAGGCCTACGCCATCAGCGCCACCTCCGTGCCCGACACCACGGCCCTGCTCGAGTGCCTGGGCCAGATCCGCTCGCTGCTCATCGTGCAGATGGGCCCCGAGGAGGAGAACCTCATGATACAGAGCATCGGGTGCGTGCGGAGGGGGCACGGGGAGCCTGCGTCGCCCTGTGTCCTCCTTGCGTCCTTCTGGGTCCCCCTGTGTCCTTCTTCTGTCCTCCCTGTGTCCTCCTTGTGTCCTTCTGGGTCCCCCTGTGTCATCCTTGTGTCCTCTGTGTCCCCCTGTGTCATCCTGTGTCCTTCTGTCCTCCCTGTATCCTCCCTGTATCCCCCCTGTGTCCCCCCTGTGTCCCCCTGTGTCACCCTGTGTCCTTCTGTCCTCCTGTATCCTCCCTGTGTCCCCTCTGGTCTCCTCGTATCCTTCTTCTTTTGTCCACCTGTGTCCTCCCTGTGTCCTCTGTGTCCCCCTGTGTCCCCCCTGTGTCCTTCTTCTGTCCTCCTGTGTCCCTGTGTCCCCTCTGGTCTCCTCGTGTCCTCCTTTTGTCCACCAGTGTCCCCCCCTGTGTCCCCCTGTGTCCCCCCTGTGTCCCCGTGTACACCCCAATTCTCCCCCGGGGCACCCCATATCCCACCTGGGCACCCCATATCCCACCTGGGCACCCCAAATCCCACTCTGAGCACCCCAAAGCCCCTCCCAGCGCCCCCAATCCTCCCCTGAGCCCCCCCAGGTGACCCCCTGTGCCCCGCAGGAACATCATGAACAACAAGGTGTTCTACCAGCACCCCAACCTGATGCGGGCTCTGGGCATGCACGAGACCGTGATGCAGGTGATGGTCAGCGTGCTGGGCGGCGGCGAGTCCCAAGGTGAGCCCCCCACCCCTGGGTGCCCCCCCAGGAACCCCCTTCCCCCCCCGGGGCCCCCCCTCTGACCCCCGGTGCCCCCCAGGAGATCCGGTTCCCAAGATGGTGACCAACTGCTGCCGCTTCCTCTGCTACTTCTGCCGCATCAGCCGCCAGAACCAGCGCTCCATGTTCGACCACCTGGGGCTACCTGCTGGAGAACAGCGGCATCGGCCTGGGTGAGACCCCCCGGGGACCCCCAGGACCCCGCCGTGTCCCCGGTGCCACCCCTGTGCCCTCCCTGCCACCCCTCCTTGTCACCTGTGTCCCGCAGTCTGTGACACCCTAGGGGGGTGTGTCCCTCTGTTGTCCCCCGGTGTCCCCCTGACCTCTCCGGTGTCCCCCTGTGTCCCCAAGGCATGCAGGGCTCCACCCCCCTGGACGTGGCGGCCGCCTCCGTCATCGACAACAACGAGCTGGCGCTGGCCCTCAAGGAGCAGGACCTGGAGAAGGTGGGGACAGCCCCGTGTCCCCTCCCGTGTCCCCCGGTGTCCCCCGATGTCCCCTGATGTCCCCTGATGTCCCCCTGGCAGGTGGTGACGTACCTGGCCAGCTGTGGCCTGCAGAGCTGTCCCATGCTGCTGGCCAAGGGCTACCCCGACATCGGCTGGAACCCCTGTGGGGGGGAGAAATACCTCGACTTCCTGCGCTTCGCCGTCTTTGTCAACGGTGAGACACCCCCAGGTGTCCCCAGGTGTCCCCAGGTGCCCCCAGGTGTCCCCAGGTGTCCCCAGGTGTCCTCAGGTGCCCCCCAGGTGTCCCCAGGTATCCCCAAGGTGTCCCCAGGGTGTCCCCAGGTGTTCCCAGGTGCCCCCCCGGTGTCCCCAGGTGTCCCCAGGTCCCCTCCCGTGGGTCCATGTTTTTGGGGGACCTTTCTCGTGACTTTCGGGGTGCCGTTCCCTCAGGGGAGAGCGTGGAGGAGAACGCCAACGTGGTGGTGCGGCTGCTGATCCGGCGGCCCGAGTGCTTCGGGCCGGCGCTGCGCGGCGAGGGGGGCAGCGGGCTGCTGGCCGCCATCCAGGACGCGCTGAGCATCGCCCAGGACCCGGCCAGGGACGGGCCCAGCGGCCGCAGGGAGAGGAGGCCGTGAGCAATGGGATTGGGGTTGGATTGGGATTGGGATGGGACTGGGAATGGACTGGGATTGGGATGGGATTGGGACTGGGGGACCCGGCCAGGGACGGGCCCAGCGGCCGCAGGGAGAGGAGGCCGTGAGCACCAGGACTGGGATTGGGGTGGGATGGGACTGGGATGGGACTGGGATTGGGGTTGGGGTGGGATGGGACTGGGATGGGACTGGGATTGGGGTTGGGGTGGGATTGGGGTGGGATGAGGATGAGAGCAGCGATGACACGAGGATGATGAGCGATGAGGTGAGGATGAAGACGGCACGGCACGGGGATCCAGCTGTGAATGGAGGGGGGATGAAGCTGGGGTGGGGTGAGGATAACGGTACCAGCACGGTGTGGGGGACCACAGGGTGACCCCCCCTGGCGTCCCCCCAGGTTCGGGCCCGAGGAGCCCCCCGAGGAGAACCGCGTGCACCTGGGCCACGCCATCATGTCCTTCTACGCCGCCCTCATCGACCTGCTGGGCCGCTGCGCCCCCGAGATGCACGTACGGCCCTG
The DNA here is from genome assembly GCF_029207755.1 of Chamaea fasciata. Classification (NCBI taxonomy): domain Eukaryota; kingdom Metazoa; phylum Chordata; class Aves; order Passeriformes; family Sylviidae; genus Chamaea; species Chamaea fasciata. The sequence goes on along the minus strand of NW_027094866.1, from coordinate 6,439 downwards.
GGGGGCTCGAGGGGGGGCTCGGGGGGCCCTGGGGGGGTCAGGACTGGCGGTGTGACCCCCCCCGTGTGACCCCCCCCCCCTCCACAGCTGATCCAGGCGGGGAAGGGCGAGGCCCTGCGGATCCGGGCAATCCTGCGCTCGCTCGTCCCGCTCGAGGACCTGGTGGGGATCATCAGCCTGCCCCTGCAGATCCCGGCGCTGGGGAAAGGTGGGGAGGGGTCCCCAAGCCTGGGGGGGGGTCACTGGGGACACCCCAAAGTGTGGGGACACCCCAAAGTGTGGGGACACCCCAAAATGTGGGACCTGGCAGGGATCATCAGCCTCCCCCTGCAGATCCTGGTGACAGGGTGTGGCGGGACTCGAAGCTGGGGGGGACACCCAAAATTTGAGGGTACCCAAAACTGGGGGAGCAACTGTGGGAGGGGGCACTCACACACACAGAGAGGTTTTTGGGGTCTAGATAGACTGGGGGGGGCACAGATTTTTGGGGAGGGGGGACAGGGAGAATGCCAGTCACACTGGAGGACGCCGGGGCTGGTGGAAATGGGGGTGCCCGGCTGTAGCTGGGGGGACAATCCCAGATTTTTGGGGTGACAGCAGCGCGGTGGAGCCCCCCCATGGGGGACGCCAGGATTTGGGGGGGGGGGGTCTCCCAGCCGTCACAGGGGTGTCACGGGGGGTTTTTTTTTTTGGGGTCCCGCAGATGGGAACGTGGTGGAGCCCCGCATGGCCGCCAGCTTCGTCCCCGAGCACAAGGCGCCATGGTGCTGTTCCTGGACCGAGTTTACGGGGTGCAGAGCCAGGAGTTCCTGCTGCACGTGCTGGAAGTGGGGTTCCTGCCCGACATGCGCGCGGCCGCCTCGCTGGACACGGTCAGGGGCACCCCGAAACCCCCCCGGGCCTCCCCAAAACTCCCTACGGGGTCCCTTCAGCCGGCAGCAGGGTCACCACTGTTCCCTCTCGTGGGGATGGGTCTGGGGACCCCAAAGATTCCCTGTGGGGTCACTCTGGGGTCGCCCCAAATATTCCCCGGGCGTGCCCCGGATCTCCCCTCTGGGCTGGATTTGGGGTCACCCCACCATTCCCCCGTTTGGCGCCCCGGGGAGCCCCCAAATCCCCGCTATGGGATGGACCCCCAGACTCACCGCGTGGGGCTGGCTTTGCCCTCAGGGTCCCCGCGGTGCGTCCCTCCCGCCCCCGGTGGACGCCCCCGTTTGTCCCCCAGGCCACGTTCAGCACCACGGAGATGGCGCTGGCGCTGAACCGGTACCTGTGCCTGGCGGTGATGCCGCTCATCACCAAGTGCGCGCCGCTGTTCGCCGGCACCGAGCACCGCGCCATCATGGTGGACTCCATGCTGCACACCATCTACCGCCTGTCGCGCGGCCGCTGCCCTCACCAAGGCCCAGCGCGACGCCATCGAGGAGTGCCTCATGGCCCTCTGCAGGTGGGAGCCCAAGTCGGGACCCAAGATGGGCCCACGCCCTCCAGGGGTCTACCAACCCAACCGCCATGGCCAACCCAACCACCATGGCCAACCCAACTGCCGTGGCCAACCCAACCCAACCGCCATGGCCAACCCAACCACCATGGCCAACCCAACCCAACCACCATGGCCAACCCAACTGCCGTGGCCAACCCAACTGCCATGGTCAATCCAACTACCATGGCCACTCCAACCCAACCGCCATGGCCAACCCAACCCTCATGGCCAACCCAACCGCCCATGGCCAACCCAACCGCCATGGCCAACTCCACCGCCATGGTTGAGCCAATCCCACGGCCGCCGTGTCCCCTCCCCGAGGCCCGGCGTGACGCCATCGAGGTTCTCACGGTGCCCCCGCAGGGTGAACCCCAGCCCCCCCTGAGCCCCCATTTCCCCCCCCCCCCCTCCCCAGGTACATCCGCCCCTCGATGCTGCAGCACCTCCTGCGCCGCCTCGTCTTCGACGTCCCCATCCTCAACGAGTTTGCCAAGATGCCCCTCAAGGTGAGCCCCGGGGGCGGGGGGTCCCCACGGCTTCCCCTGAGCCCCCCAGAGTGACCCCCCCGTGTCCCCCCAGCTGCTGACCAACCACTACGAGCGCTGCTGGAGGTACTACTGCCTGCCCAGCGGGTGGCCCAACATGGGCGTCAGCTCCGAGGAGGAGCTGCACCTCACCAGGAAACTCTTCTGGGGCATCTTCGAGTCCCTGGCGCACAAGGTGGGCCGACGGGGCGGTGACACACCTGGGGGCACCTCAGGGACGCACCTGGGCCTGGCAGCGACGGGGGCGTGGCGGCGGGGGGAACGCGGGGATGGAGGTGATGGGGGTGACCGCGGTGACGCGGCTCCGGTGACCGCCGGCGTCCCCGTCGCCGTCCCCGGCAGAAGTTCGAGGCCGAGCTGTACAAGCTGGCCATGCCGTGTCTCTGCGCCATCGCCGGCGCGCTCCCGCCCGACTACGTGGACGCCAGCTACTCATCCCGCACCGAGAAAAAGGCCTCGGTGGACGCCGAGGGAAACTTCGACCCCAAACCCGTCGAGACCCTCAAGTAGGGCCCCCCAGAGCCTTCCCTGGGCCCGCGGGAGCCCCCCGGCCCCACCTGCCCCCTGTGGAGCCCCCCGGGCCCCACCTGTGCTCATCCAGAGCCCCCCCGGCCCCACCTGTCCCCTGTGGAGCCCCCCGCGCCCCACCTGTGCTCATCCAGAGCCCCCCGGCCCCCACCTGTCCCCTGTGGAGACCCCCTGGCCCCACCTGTCCCACTGTGGAGACCCCCGGCCCCACCTGTGCTCATCCAGAGGCCCCCCGGCCCCACCTGTCCCCTGTGAGCCCCCCGGCCCCACCTGTCCCCTGTGGAGCCCCCCAGCCCCACCTGTCCCCTGTGGAGCCCCCCGGCCCCACCTGTCCTTGTGGAGACCCCCCAACTCCATCCACCCTCATCCTCATGGAGACCCCCAGCCCCACTCAGAGCCCCGAGGGGTTCACCTGTCCTCATCCTCGTGTCCCCCCCCGTGTCCCCCCCAGTGTCATCATCCCTGAGAAGCTCGACGGTTTCATCAACAAATACGCCGAGTACACGCACGAGAAGTGGGCCTTCGACAAGGTGGGGACCCCCCGGGACCCCCCAGACCTGTGGGACCCCCCCGGGACCCCCCGGGACCCCCCCGGGACCCCCTGGGACCCCCCCCAGACCTGTGGGACCCCCCCGGGACCCCTCTAGACCTGTGGGACACCCCTGGGACCCCCCGGGACCCCTCTAGACCTGTGGGACCCCCCCGGGACCCCCCGGGACCCCCCCAGACCTGTGGGACCCCCCGGGACCCCCCAGACCTGTGGGACCCCCCCGGGACCCCCCCAGACCTGTGGGACCCCCTGGGACCCCCCCGGCCCCTCTGGGCCCCCCCAAATCCCCACAACCCTGAGCTGTTCCCCCTCCGTGGAGCATCTGGGACCCCCAGCTCTGGGTGTCCCCCCCAAATCTCCCGTGTCCCCCCAAGAGCCCCCCCTGACCTGTGTCCCCCCCCGCCCCAGATCCAGAACAACTGGACTTTTGGGGAGACCGTGGATGAAGAGGCCAAAACCCACCCGATGCTGAGACCCTACAAAACCTTTTCTGAGAAGGTACCGGGGTCACCCCAAACCCTGGGGGCCCCCAAAACCCTGGGGAGACCCCCCCCAAAACCCTGGGGAGACCCCCAAAACCCTGGGGACCCCCAAAACCTGGGGAGACCCCAAAACCCTGGGGACCCCCAAAACCCTGGGGACCCCCAAACCCTGGGGACACCCCAAACCCTGGGGACCCCCAAACTCTGGGGAGACCCCAAACCCTGGGGACCCCCCCAGACCCCTCCCGGTGGCCACCAAGGAGCCCCTCAAGGCCACGCTGGGAGCCCCCAGCCCGTTCCCTCCTCCTCCCCCCACCCCCCCGATTTTTGGGGTGCCCCCGGATTTTGGGGAGCTCCCCCTGACCCCCCCCCGGATTTTGGGGCCCCCCCAGGACAAGGAGATTTACCGGTGGCCCATCAAGGAGTCCCTCAAGGCCATGCTGGCCTGGGAGTGGACGGTGGAGAAGGCGCGGGAGGGGGAGGACGAGCGCGCCGAGAAGAAGAAAACGCGCAAGATCTCCCAGAACGCCCAGGTGGGAGCCCCAAAAACCCCCCAAAAACACCTGGGGAGGGGGGGCGTGGGGCACCCCAGAGTCACCTGGGCGGTGGTCGGGCTGTGGGGTACCCCCGAAAACACCTGGGGAAGGTGGGGAGGGCCAGTGGGGTGGGGAAGGGAGACCCCGAAATTCTGGAGTCCCCCTGACCCTCCCCCCCCCATGTCCCCTCCCCAGGCCACCTATGACCCCCTCCACGGGTACAGCCCCCAGCCCGTGGACCTGAGCGGGGTCACCCTGTCCCGGGAGCTGCAGGTGAGGATGTTCCCCCCCCCAGTGTCCCCCCCGGGTTCCCTGGGGTCCCCAAGACCCCCAAATGCCCCCAAAATCGCCCCAAATTCCCCAAAAACCACCTCAAACCACCCCAAATCCCCTCAAATCCCCCCAAATCCCCCCCAAATCCCCCCAAAACCACCCTAAATCCCTCCCAAACCACCCCAAATCCCCCCCAAATCCCCCCAAACCACCCCAAATCCCCCCCAAATCCCCCCAAACCACCCCAAATCCCCCCAAAACCACCCCAAATCCCTCCCAAACCACCCCAAATCCCCCCAAATCCCCCCAAATCCCCCCAGGACCCCCCAAATCCCCCCAAAATCCCCCCAAAATCCCCCCAGGACCCCCAAAATCCCCCCAAAATCCCCCCAAAATCCCCCCAGGACCCCCCAAATCCCCCCAAAATCCCCCCAAATCCCCCCAAATCCCCCCAGGCCCCCCCAAACCACCCCAAATCCCCCCCAAACCACCCCAAATCCCCCCCAAATCCCCCCAAACCACCCCAAATCCCCCCTAGGCCATGGCAGAGCAGTTGGCCGAGAACTACCACAACACCTGGGGCCGCAAGAAGAAGCTGGAGCTGGAGGCCAAGGGTGAGACCCCCTCCCCAAATTGGGGTGGGACCCCCTGGACCCCCCTGGGACACCCCCAGACCCTGGGGAACCTGGGGGGAGCCCTGGGGACCCCCTGGGACACCCCTGGGACACCCCCAGACCCCAACCTGGGTAAGACCCCCCCAAACCCCCAAACTGGGGGGCTCCGGGGTGTGGATTCGGGGGGTCCAAGGCCGAATTTTGGGGTGCAGGGGGGGGCTCCCACCCTCTGCTGGTGCCCTACGACACGCTGACGGCCAAGGAGAAGGCGCGGGACCGCGAGAAGGCGCAGGAGCTGCTCAAGTTCCTGCAGCTGCACGGATACGCCGTCACCCGGTGAGGGGGGACCCCGAAAACCACCCCGGGAGACCCCAAAATATCCACTGGGGGGACCCCAAAAACCACCCCGGGGGACCCCAAAATATCCACTGGGGGGACCCCAAAAACCACCCGGGGAGACCCCAAAATACCCACCCTGGGGAACCCCAAAAACCAAAATCTGGGGGTGCCCCAAGGGTTGCGCGGCTCGGGGGTTTTGTGGGCACACGGGGAGGCCGGAGATGGGCGGGGAGGGGGCTCTGGGGGATTTGGGGAGGGGCTGCTGAGTTTTGGGGTGTCCCCCCCCCTCCCCCGCGCACTTTTGGGGGGTCTCAGGGGGCTCAAGGACATGGAGCTGGACACGTCGTCCATCGAGAAACGCTTCGCCTTCGGCTTCCTGCAGCAGCTGCTGCGCTGGATGGACATCGCCCAGGAGTTCATCGCACACCTGGGTGAGAGCCCGGACCCGGGGGCGCCCCGGAGCCCCCCCGAGCCCCCCAAAAGCCCCCCAAAAGCCCCCCGAGCCCCCCAAAAGCCCCCCGAACCCCCTCGAGTCCCCCTGAACCCCCCCGAGCCCCCCCAAGCCCCCCGGGGTTTTCCCTGACCCCCCGGAGCGCCCCCAAATCGCCCCCGCCCTCGGCTGGACTTCACCCAGGAGACCCCGAATCCCCCTGAGGTCACCCCCAAATCTTGGGGGTCACCCCCAAAAGTCCTCCAGCCCCCCAACCCTGCCCCCAGCCCCTGGGACCCCCCTGAAGCCCGTTCTCTGCCCCCCTCCCCCCCCAGAGGCCGTGGTCAGCAGCGGGAGGGTGGAGAAATCCCCCCACGAGCAGGAGATCAAGTTCTTCGCCAAGGTCGGGGGGAGACCCCCAAATGGGGAGACCCCGAAATGGGGAGGGGGGAGACCCCCAAATGGGGAGACCCCGAAATGGGGAGGGGGGAGACCCCGAAATGGGGAGACCCCGAAATGGGGAGGGAGGAGCCCCAAAATGGGGATGGGAGACCCCAGAATGGGGATGGGGGGAGACCCCAAAATGGGGATGGGGAGACCCCGAAATGGGGAGACCCCCAAATGGGGAGGGGGAGACCCCAAAATGGGGGAGGACATGG
>NW_027094865.1:0-47729 GCF_029207755.1 Chamaea fasciata | reverse complement strand
GGAGCGTTTTTGGCGCGTCCTCGGCGCCGCTCGGTTGGTTTGTTTCGTTGTTTCCGGGGCCTTTTTCGGCGTTTTCGCTGAGATTTGTTCGAACCGTTTTTAGGCTTTCGTGGGATTTCTTTCGAAGCGTTTCTTACCCGTTTTTTTACCCCTCTTTTTAACCCTTTTTACTCATTCTTTACCGTTTTTACCCTTTTTTACGCCTGTTTTACCATTTTTACCGGTTTTTACCCTTTTTATCCTTTTAACCCTTTTTAAAACCCTTTTTTTACCCTTTTTACCCGTTTTTAACCCTTTTTAACCCTTTTTACCCTTTTAACCCTTTTTTACCCTTTTTAACCCTTTCTTTACCCTTTTTACCCTTTTAACCTTTTTAACCCTTTTTAACCCTTTACCGTTTTTACCCTTTTTTTACTCTTTTTACCCTTTTTTGCTCTTTTTTACCCTTTTTACCCCTTTTAACCATTTTAACCCTTTTGAACCCTTTTTAACCCTTTCTTTACCATTTTTACCCTTTTTAACCCTTTCTTTACCCTTTTTACCCTTTTAACCTTTTTAATCCTTTTTAACCCTTTACCGTTTTTACCCTTTTTTTACCCTTTTTACCCTTTTTTGATCTTTTTTACCCTTTTTACCCCTTTTAACCATTTTAACCCTTTTGAACCCTTTTTAACCCTTTCTTTACCATTTTTACAGTTTTTAACCCTTTTTAACCCTTTTTAACCCTTTCTTTACCATTTTTACCGTTTTTAACCCTTTTTAACCCTTTTTAACCCTTTCTTTACCATTTTTACCCTTTTTAACCCTTTTGAACCCTTTTTAACCCTTTCTTTACCATTTTTACCCTTTTTAACCCTTTCTTTACCCTTTTTACCCTTTTAACCTTTTTAATCCTTTTTAACCCTTTACCGTTTTTACCCTTTTTTTACCCTTTTTACCCTTTTTTGATCTTTTTTACCCTTTTTACCCCTTTTAACCATTTTAACCCTTTTGAACCCTTTTTAACCCTTTCTTTACCATTTTTACAGTTTTTAACCCTTTTTAACCCTTTTTAACCCTTTCTTTACCATTTTTAACCTTTTTAACCCTTTTGAACCCTTTTTAACCCTTTCTTTACCGTTTTAACCCTTTTTAACCCTTTCTTTACCATTTTTACCCTTTTTAACCCTTTTTAACCCTTTTTAACCCTTTCTTTACCATTTTTAACCTTTTTAACCCTTTTGAACCCTTTTTAACCCTTTCTTTACCGTTTTAACCCTTTTTAACCCTTTCTTTACCATTTTTACCCTTTTATAACCCTTTTTAACCCTTTCTTTACCATTTTTACCCTTTTATAACCCTTTTTAACCCTTTCTTTACCGTTTTAACCCTTTTAAAATCCTTTTTAACCCTTTACTACCCTTTCTAACCCTTCATTCGAGGCGGTTTCGCCCGCTGTTGGTATTTTCGGGCGCGGATTTTGGTGTATTTCCCGTGGTTTTGTGCGTCTCCCCCTCGGCCGCCTCCCGTCCCCAGAGTCGCCGGGCGGGGTCACGGCGGCGGTTTCATTGTCACTGTCGCGATAGTCGGCGTTTATTGTCACCGTCGCGATAGAGCTCGGGAGCGGGCTTTAGGAGTACACGGGCCGCGGGCTTCGTTGCCGTGGCAACAGGAGCAGGCCGCAGGCTTCGGCCTACTCCATCCCGCGCCATTTTTCCGCCCTTCCCTCCCCAGTCCGCCCCCTCCCCTCCCCCCCTTTCAAGCGGCTTCGCCCCCCCTCCCCCATCATAAAAAACCGTAATTAAGCTTAAAAAAACCCCTCGTTAGGGCCAATTAAAAAACCCGACCCTCCCCCGGTACTAAAAAAGCTGCAAAACGGGGTGAGAAGACCCCCCAGACCCCGCCGGGGGGAATGTCCGGCCCCCCCGGGTGGGCGGGGGGCTCCGTCCGTGGGTCCGGCCATGGCCTGCCCCTCCCCCATCGCCGGCGCTGGGGGTCCCGGGGGGGCTGGGCCGGGGTCACCGACGGCAGGACTCGTCTGGGGAGGGGGAGAGGGGTCAGGGGCACCCCAGACAACCCCGAAATCACCCCAAATGACCCCGAAATAACCCCAAATGACCCGAAATCCCCCCAAATCACCCAAAATAACCCCGAAATCACCCCAAATGACCCCGAAATCACCACAAATGACCCGAAATGACCCCGAAATCACCCAAAATAACCCCGAAATAACCCCAAATAACCCCGAAATCACCCCAAATGACCCGAAAGCCCCCAAAATCACCCCAAATAACCCCGAAATAACCCCAAATAACCCCGAAATCACCACAAATGACCCGAAATGACCCCGAAATCACCCAAAATAACCCCGAAATAACCCCAAATAACCCCGAAATCACCACAAATGACCCGAAAGCCCCCAAAATCACCCCAAATAACCCCGAAATCACCCCAAATAACCCGAAATGACCCCGAAATAACCCCAAATAACCCCGAAATAACCCCAAATAACCCCGAAATCACCACAAATGACCCGAAAGCCCCCAAAACAACCCAAAATAACCCGAAAATCACCCCAAATGACCCAAAATCCCCCCAAATAACCCAAAATAACCCCAAAATAACCCCAAATAACCCCGAAATCACCACAAATGACCTAAAATCCCCCCAAATAACCCCAAATAACCCCGAAATCACCCAAAATGACCCAAAATCCCCCAAAATAACCCTGAAACAACCCCAAAATAACCCCAAATAACCCCGAAATCACCACAAATGACCCAAAATAACCCCGAAATCCCCCAAATTACCCCAAAATCCCCCAAAATTATCCAAATTACCCCAAGATAACCCCAAAATCCACCAAAATACCCCCAAATAACCACAAATAACCCCGAAATCCCCCAAAATTACCCAAAATAACCGCCAAAAAACCCCAAATTCCACCAAATTACCCAAAATTACCCAAAATAACCCCAAAATAACCCCGAAATCCCCCAAATTCCCCCAAACTAACCCCAAAATCCCCAAAATTACCCCAAATTTCCCAAAATAACCCCAAATTCCACCTAAATCCACCAAATTTCCCCCCAAATTCCACCCAAATCCCCTCAAATTCCACCAAGTTTCACCAAATTTCCCCCAAATTCCCCCCAAATCCCCCAAATCCCTTCCCAGGACCCCAAACCCCCCAAATCTCCCCCAAATTCATTCCCAAAGCCCCCCAAACCCCCCAAATCCCTTCCCAAGACCCCCAAATTCCCCCCAAACCCCCTAAATCCCTTCCCAAGACCCCCAAACCCCCCAAATCCCCCCCAAATTCATTCCCAAAGCCCCCCAATCCCCCCAAATCCCTTCCCAGGACCCCAAACCCCCCAAATCCCCCCCAAATTCATTCCCAAAGCCCCCCAAACCCCCCAAATCCCTTCCCAAGACCCCCAAATTCCCCCCAAACCCCCCAAATCCCTTCCCAGGACCCCAAACCCCCCAAATCTCCCCCAAATTCATTCCCAAAGCCCCCCAAACCCCCCAAATCCCTTCCCAAGACCCCCAAATTCCCCCCAAATCCCTTTCCAAGACCCCAAACCCCCCAAATCTCCCCCAAATTCATTCCCAAAGCCCCCCAATCCCCCCAAATCCCTTCCCAAGACCCCCAAATTCCCCCCAATCCCTTCCCAGGAGCCCCAAACCCCCCAAATCCCCCCCAAATTCATTCCCAAAGGCCCCCAAACCCCCAATCCCTTCCCAAGACCCCCAAATTCCCCCCAAATCCCTTTCCAAGACCCCAAACCCCCCAAATCTCCCCCAAATTCATTCCCAAACCCCCAATCCCTTCCCAGGACCCCAAACCCCCCAAATCCCTTCCCAGGACCCCAAACCCCCCAAATCCCCCCCAAATTCATTCCCAAAGCCCCCCAATCCCCCCAAATCCCTTCCCAGGACCCCAAACCCCCCAAATCCCCCCCAAATTCATTCCCAAAGCCCCCCAATCCCCCCAAATCCCTTCCCAGGACCCCAAACCCCCCAAATCCCCCCCAAATTCATTCCCAAAGCCCCCCAATCCCCCCAAATCCCTTCCCAGGACCCCAAACCCCCCAAATCCCCCCCAAATTCATTCCCAAAGCCCCCCAATCCCCCCAAATCCCTTCCCAGGACCCCAAACCCCCCAAATCCCCCCCAAATTCATTCCCAAAGGCCCCCAATCCCTTCCCAGGAGCCCCAAAGCCCCCCGGGTTCCACCCACCGACGAGCAGGGCGCGGCCCCGGAGCCCCCCCGGCAGCCCCCCCGTGGGGGGAGGGGGCTCTTCCTCCTCCTCCTCCTCCTCCTCCTCCTCGTCGTCGTCATTGTCGCGGCCGCCGGGGGGTCCCGGGGGGGTCCCGGGGGGCTCCTCGGGGGGTCCCCAGGCCGCCAGCGCCGCCCCCTCCGACGGGTACGAGAAGGTTCGCTCCAGATCCCGCTCGCTGAACCAGATCTTCAGCTGGGGGACAATGGGGACACTTTGGGGACATCGGGGACACTGGGGGGATTGGGGACATTGGGGACAGTTTGGGGACAGTGGGGACACTGGGGGACATTGGGGACGGTTTGGGGACATCGGGGACACTGGGGGGATTGGGGACATGGGGGACACTTTGGGGACATCGGGGACACTGGGGACATGGGGGACATTGGGGGCAATTAGGACAGTGGGGACACTGGGGACTTTGGGGACAGTTTGGGGACATCGGGGACACTGGGGACAGTTAGGACATTGGGGACAGTTTGGGGACACTGGGGGACATTGGGGACATGGGGGACAGTTTGGGGACAGTTTGGGGACATGGGGGACACTGGGGACAATTAGGACATTGGGGACATTTGGGGACCCTGGGGACAGTGGGGACAATGGGGACATCGGGGACACTGGGGACATGGGGGACATTGGGGACACTGGGGGACATTGGGGACAGTTTGGGGACATCGGGGACATGGGGACACTGGGGGACAATGGGGACGGTTTGGGGACATCGGAGACACTGGGGACAATTAGGACATTGGGGACATTTGGGGACCCTGGGGACAGTGGGGACACTGGGCACATTGGGGATTTGGGGACAGTTTGCGGACATTGGGGACACATATTTGGGGACATCTGGGGGATTTTGGGGACACTGGGAGTTTGGGGACGTTCGGGGACATCGTGGGAATCCGGGCGGGGTTGGGAATTTCGGGGCGGGGCTCGGCGGCCGTGGAAGCTTTGGGGGAATTCGGGAATTTGGGACGGGCGGGGTGGGGGAGGGGCCCCTCCCCCCGCGGCCGGAAGCGCCTCCTGCCCCTCCCCCACAGCCGGTTCCTGTTTTGGGGGAGCCGCGGAGGATTCTGGGTAACGGCGGGGGGAGAACCAGAACCCCCCAAAAACGGGGGGCGGGGACACCTGGGGGGGACACCTGGGGGGGACACCTGGGGGGGGACACGGGGACACCTGGGGGGACCCGAGAGCACCTAAAGGAGGGATGGGAGGGCGGGGGGGACACAGGTGACACACCGGTGACACACAGGTCACACACAGGTCACACACAGGTGACCCAGGTGACACTGAGGTGACACAGGTGACACAAGGACGGGGGATGGACAGAGAGGGGACACGAGGAGGGGGACACAGGTGACACGGAGATGACACCCAGGTGACACTCAGGTGACACAGAGATGACAAAAAGGTAACACAGGTGACACAGGTCACATACAGGTGACCCCGAGCTCACACAGGTGACCCAGGTGACACACGGATCGCACACAGGTGACACCGGTGACACACACAGGTGACCCCGAGCTCAGACAAGTGACCCAGGTGACACACGGATCACCCATAGGTGACACACACAGGTGACCCGGAGCTCACACAGGTGACACAGGTGACCCCGAGCTCACACAGGTGACACACGGATCGCACACAGGTGACACCGGTGACCCAGGTGACACACGGATCGCACACAGGTGACACACACAGGTGACCCCGAGCTCACACAGGTGACCCAGGTGACACATGGATCGCACACAGGTGACACAGGTGACCCCGAGCTCACACAGGTGACCCCGAGCTCACACAGGTGACACACAGATCGCACCCAGGTGACACTGGTGACACACAGGTGACCCCGAGCTCACACAGGTGACCCAGGTGACACACGGATCGCACACAGGTGACCCAGGTGACACACGGATCGCACCCAGGTGACACCCAGGTGACACAGGTGGCCCCGGAGCCGGCCGTACCTTCTTGCGGTGGGGGTCGCTCTTGGCCAGGCAGGAGCGCGGCAGCGCCAGGTACCCGCCGATCACCTGGATCTGCTCGGCCGTGGGGTAGCGCTTCTTGGGGGGCCCCGGGGGCGCCTCGGCGACATCCGCGGGGACCCCGGCGCCGCCCCCGGGGCCGCCCCCGCCCGCGGGGCCCCGGCGCGGCCGCACGGTGATGGTGTTACCGCTGCGGCGCTGCACGGCCGGGTGGGGACACGGCGGGGGACACGGCGGCTCCCGGCGGGGGGACAGAGCCCGCGCGGCCGAGGGGACACCGCCGGACACGGGGACACCGCCGCCGGACACGGGGACACCGCCGCCGGACATGGGGACACCGCCGGACACCGGGACACCGCCGCCAGACATGGGGACACCGCCGGACACCGGGACGCCGCCGGACACCGGGACGGCCACCCCCGGCGAGAGCGCGGCCCCGCCCTCGGAGCACGGAGGTGACACCGAGGGACGCGACACGGGTGACACGGCGGGGGCGGGGACGGGAGGTGCGGTCAGCGAGGGCTTGGGTGGCCCCGGGGGCTGGTGGCCGTTCACTGTCGCTTGTGTCCCCGCTGTCCCCGGTGTCCCCTGAGCCCCCCGTCCCTCCACCGCCTTCCAGCTCCTGACCATGCCCTTGACCGTGCCCTGTCCCTTGTTTGTCCCCTGTCCCTCCTCCGAGGCCACCGCGGTCACTCTGTCACCCCCTGCTGTCCCCACGGCCGACGGTGACCCCGGGGCCACGCCCTTGGCCGTCCCCAAAGCCTCGGGTGTCCCCAAGGTGTGACCCGGGACCCTCCTGGGGGTCTGGGCCACCCCCTGGCCCTCAGGTGTCCCTTGTCCCTCTGCTGTCCCCAAACTCCGGAGCGCCCCGGGGGTCGCCGCTGTCCCCGCGGCCTTGGCTGACCCTTGACCCTCAGGTGACCCCGCCTTGGTGACCACCCCATGACCTCTGACCACTCCTGTGTCCTTGGCTGACCCTCGACCTTCAGGTGACCCCACACCGCTGACCAATCCATGACCCTTGACCGTCCCTTGTCCCTCGACTGTCCCCAAACCCTTCACTGACCCTTGACCCTCAGGCGACCCCACACCGCTGACCCCCCCATGACCTTTGACCACTCCAATGTCCTTGGCTGACCCTTGACCCTCAGGTGACCCCGCCTTGGTGACCGCCCCGCGCCCCTCGTCCCCTCCAGGGCCGTCCCCACCCCGGGGGGGACCCTCGGGGACAAAGCGGCTCCGCAGGCGGCTGACGCAGCCCCGGGGGGGGTCCTGGGGGTCCCGGGGGGAATCTGGGGGGTCCCGGGGGGAATTCGGGGGGTCCCGGGGCGGATCTTCAGGATCTGGGGGAGGATTTTTGGCATCTCGGAGATTTTGGGAATCCCGGGGGGGATTTGGGGGGTCCCGGGGGGGGTTTTGGGGGTCCCGGGGGGGGGTTTGGGGGTCCCGGGGGGGGTTTTGGGCACATCTCTCCAGCCCCTCGGTGCTGCGGCTCAGCCCCGGCGCCAGCGCCAGGGACCCGCCCAGAGCGTCCTGCTCAGGTGTGCCCCCAGACTCAGGTGTGCCCCCAGGTGTGCCCCCAGACTCAGGTGCGCCCCCAGGTGTGCCCCCGGCCCGCGCCCGCCGCCGCTCCAGCAGTTCCCGTTTCCAGGTGGGCACCTGCGCCGCGCGCTCCCGCTGCTCGCGCTCCCGGCGCCGCGCGGCCTCATCCTCCCGGCGCCGCCGCTCCAGGAGCTGCAGCTTCCAGCCCGGCAGCGCCATCCCGGCCTGGGGACAATGGGGACACTGAGGGGACAGTGGGGACACTGCGGGGACACTGGGGACACTGTGGGGACACTGAGGGGACACCGGGGACACTGAGGGGACACCGGGGACAGGACAGGGTCAGCTTCCAGCCCGGCAGCGCCATCCCGGCCTGGGGACAATGGGGACACTGAGGGGACACCGGGGACACTGGGGGGACAGTGGGGACACTGTGGGGACACCGGGGACACTGAGGGGACACTGGGGACACTGCGGGGACACTGGGGACACTGTGGGGACACCGGGGACACTGAGGGGACACCGGGGACAGGACAGGGTCAGCTTCCAGCCCGGCAGCGCCATCCCGGCCTGGGGACAATGGGGACACTGAGGGGACACTGGGGACACTGCGGGGACACTGGGGACACTGTGGGGACACCGGGGACACTGCGAGGACACTGTGGGGACAGGACAGGGTCAGCTTCCAGCCCGGCAGCGCCATCCCGGCCTGGGGACAATGGGGACACTGAGGGGACAGTGGGGACACTGCGGGGACACTGGGGACACTGTGGGGACACCGGGGACACTGAGGGGACACCGGGGACAGGACAGGGTCAGCTTCCAGCCCGGCAGCGCCATCCCGGCCTGGGGACAATGGGGACACTGAGGGGACAGTGGGGACAGCACAGGGCCAGTTGGGCTGTCCGGTCCCGTCATCCACCCATGGGGACACTGGGGACACTCTGGGGACACTGGGGGGACAGCACGGGGAAATGGGACAGGGTTTGGAACTGGCGGAGGGAACTGGGATGGGGACTGGGGGCACTGGGATGGGATTGTCCAGCCCGGCACCGCCGTCCCCCAGTGGGGACACCAGGGACACTGTGGGGACACTGAGGGGACACCAGGGACACTGGGGGGACATTGGGGACACTGTGGGGACAGAACGGAGGGAGCAGGGTGGGATTTGGGGCTGCTGGAGGGAACTGGGACGGAGTTTGAGGGACACGGAACGGGCTTGGGGACATCGGAGCCACCTGGAAGGGGACAGGGGCCACCAGGGCCACCAGAACAGGGACAGGGACACCAGTACAGGGACAGGGGCCACCAAGGATGGGACTGAGGCCACCAGGGATGGGGACAGTGGCCAGCAGAGATGGGACAGGGGACACCAAGGACACCAAGGATGGGACAGGGGCCACCAGGGATGGGGACAGTGGCCAGCAGAGATGGGACAGGGCCACCAAGGCCACCAAGGATGGGACTGAGGCCACCAGGGACACCAGGGATGGGGACAGTGGCCAGCAGAGATGGGACAGGGCCACCAAGGACACCAAGCATGGGACTGAGGCCACTGAGGCCACCAGAACAGGGACAGGGACACCAGGGATGGGACAGGGGACACCAAGGCCACCAGAACAGGGACAGGGCCACCAAGGATGGGACAGAGGCCACCAGGGATGGGGACAGGGGCCACCGAGGCCACCAGGGATGGGACAGGGGCCACCGAGGCCACCGAGGCCCCGGGGCGGGAGCTGAGGCCGGCGCCGGTGGAGCCACGCGGGGAGGGGACATTTGGGGACACCGTCCCTCGTCATCAGCATCGCCTCCCCCCGGTGCCCGGGGCTCCCCGCCATCCCGGGAGTTCGGAGGAGCCATGGAAGAATCCCGGGAATCCTGCGGGAATCCCGGGAATCCTGGGGGCGGGTCCGGGAATTCTGGGGGAATTCCGGGAAATCCGGGGGGGGGGGATCCCAGGAAATCCTTTGGGGGGGGGGCGGGGGTGTCCCAGGTGTCCCCGAGGGTCCCAAAATTCCGCGGGGAATCCCCGAAACTCCTCGGAGAAATGCCAAAATTCCGCCGGGGGCGTCTCCGGAAAAAAGGGGAAAAAAAAGAAAGAAAATCCCCCAAATGGCCGGAAAACGCCCCAAAACCGCCGCGGGGGATGGGGGAGGGGAAGGGAGCCCCCCCCAAATTTGGGGAGGGGTCGGCGGCACCCCCGGGACCCCCCGGAGCGCTCGGGGTGTGGCGGGTGGGGGAGGGGCGGCGGAGGGAGAATTTTTTTAAATATTTTTTTAGGGGTGAAGGAAAAAAAAAAAGGGCGGGAAAAAAGGGGAGGGGGGAGGGGAAATCCCGGGGGGGGCCGCCCCTCCCCCACCCCGAGAGACCCCGAAATGGGGGGGAGGGGGGGGAGGGGTCCCCAAAATACTCACCCGGGGCTGGAGGCGCGGGAGGGACCCGGAGGAAGCGGCGGGGGGGGGGGAGGGGAGGGGGGAGGAAAAGCGGCTTTTCCTGGGGTGGGGGAGGGGCGGGGGGAGGTGGGGGGAGGGGCGGGAGGAAGCGGAGGGGGAGGGGCGCCCCCTGCACCCCCCTTTTATTTTTCGAGGGAGCCGAAATTTGGGGGGGGGGGGGGGTGGGAGGGGAAATTGGGGGGGGTGGTGGGGGGAGGGGTCGAACCCGAACCCCCCAAAAATCCGCGCGGGAAAAGATGGGGGGGGGAGGGGCGAATCCAAGATTTTTGGGGGGAATTTTTGGGGGGATGTTCGGGGGCTGGGGGAGGGGCGGGAGGGACCCCCCGAGTTGGGGGAGGGGGAGGGGGAGGGGGAAGGAGTCTCTTTGTGTGCTGCAAGGGGGGCGGGGCCTCGCGGAAGGGGCGGGGCTAGGGGAGGGGCCTCGGGTGTTTCTGTAGGGTCGCCCTCTCGAATCGCCGCGAAATTCCTCAGAATTCCAGGAATTCCGCCCAAACTGCCCCGAAATTCCCAAAAATTCCCCAAAATTTCCAAAAATTCCCCGAAATTCCCCAAAATCCCCCAGATTCCCTTTCCCAGAACTCCCCCGGCTCCAAACTCCCCCAAATCCCCCCGGATTCCCGGCCCCTTCCCCAATTCCCGGGATCCCCTCGGGGGGGGTGGGGGAGGGGCGGCGGCCGCGTCTCCCCCTCCCCCACCCCTTAAATCGGCGGTTTCCGGGGGGGCCCCGCCCCCACCTCAGCTCACCTGGGGACCCCACCCTCACCTGGGCCGCACCCCGGGGTGGGGGTCGGGGTCACCTCGGCGTCGGCCGCGCCCAGAAGGTGACCCCGATCCCGGCCAGGTGAGCGGTGACGTCACACCTGACCCTGACCCCGCACCTGGGCAGGTGAGCCCTGACCCTGATCCACACCTGGCCAGGTGAACCCTGACCCTGACCCCACACCTGGGCAGGTGAGCCCTGACCCCGCACCTGGCCAGGTGAGCCCTGACCCTGACCCCACACCTGGGCAGGTGAGCCCTGACCCTGATCCACACCTGGGCAGGTGAGCCCTGACCCCACACCTGGCCAGGTGAGCCCTGACCCTGACCCCACACCTGGGCAGGTGAGCCCTGACCCTGACCCCACACCTGGCCAGGTGAGCCCTGACCCCGCACCTGGGCAGGTGAGCCCTGACCCTGACCCACACCTGGCCAGGTGAGCCCTGACCCACACCTGGTCAGGTGAGCCCTGACCCTGACCCCACACCTGGGCAGGTGAGCCCTGACCCTGACCCCGCACCTGGGCAGGTGAGCCCTGACCCTGACCCACACCTGGCCAGGTGAGCCCTGACCCTGACCCACACCTGGGCAGGTGAGCCCTGACCCTGATCCACACCTGGCCAGGTGAGCCCTGACCCTGACCCACACCTGGCCAGGTGAGCCCTGACCCCGCACCTGGCCAGGTGAGCCCTGACCCTGATCCACACCTGGCCAGGTGAGCCCTGACCCCGCACCTGGCCAGGTGAGCCCTGACCCTGATCCACACCTGGCCAGGTGAGCCCTGACCCTGATCCACACCTGGCCAGGTGAGCCCTGACCCACACCTGGGCAGGTGAGCCCTGACCCTGACCCACACCTGGCCAGGTGAGCCCTGACCCTGACCCACACCTGGGCAGGTGAGCCCTGACCCTGACCCACACCTGGCCAGATGATCTCAGTCCCAATCCCGATCCTGGCCAGGTGAGCCCTGATCCCCCCTCGGCTGGGGCAGAAGCAGGTGACCCCTCCAGGTGTGCCCCAGGTGTCCCAGCGTCCCCTCAGGTGTGCCCCAGGTGTCCCCATTTCCCCCCAGGTGTGCTCCAGGTGTTCCCAGGTGTGTCTCTGCCCCCCCCGGATCCTCCCAGGTGTCCCAAATCCCCCAGGTGTGCTCCAGGTGTTCCCAGGTGTGTCTCTGCCCCCCCCGGATCCTCCCAGGTGTCCCAAATCCCCCAGGTGTGCTCCAGGTGTTCCCAGGTGTGTCTCTGCCCCCCCCCGGATCCTCCCAGGTGTCCCAAATCCCCCAGGTGTGCTCCAGGTGTGTCCCCGCTGTCCCCAGGTGTCGCCCATCCCCCTCAGGTGTGTTTCATCCCCCCCAGGTGTGTCCCAGGTGTGTCCCCGTCCCCCTCCCCACCCCAAGCGGGTCAATCCCGGTGACTCAGAGGATTTTGGGGTGGGCGGGGCCCCTCCCCCACCCTCACCTGGGCCCCTCCCCCCTCACCTGGGCTATTTAAGGTGTCCCCGGTCCCCTCCTGTCCCCTCCTGTCCCCACCTGGTCCCACCTGTCCCCACCTGGCCCCGATGGCTCCGCCCGGGCCCTGCCGGCCCCTGGTGGCGCTGCTGCTGCTGCTGCTGCTGGGTGAGACTGGGGGGACTGGGAGGGACTGGGATGGACTGGAATGGACTGGGAATGGGGATATGGGGGACTGGGATGGACTGGGATGGACTGGGAATGGGGATATGGGGGACTGGGATGGACTGGGGTTACTGGGATTGGAGATATGGGGGACTGGGATGGACTGGGAGAGGATTGGGAGGGACTGGGATGGACTGGGGGGACTGGGATGGACTGGGAACAGGGATATGGGGGGACTGGGATGGACTGGAAGAGGACTGGGGGGAACTGGGATGGACTGGGATGGACGGGGGGCACTGGAGCCACTGGGAACGGGGATGTGGGGGACTGGGGTGGACTGGGAGAGGATTGGGGGGGACTGGGGGGACTGGGATTGGAGATTTGGGAGACTGGGATGAACTGGGAATGGGGAATGGGACGGGGTCAGGGAGGGAAACTGGGACAGGAACTGGGAGGGACGGAGATGGAGCGATAGGGAGTTTGGGAGGGACTGGGAATGACGGATACGGAATCTGGGTGGGACTGCGGTGACTGGGATGGGACTGGGATGGACTGAGATGGGATTGGGATGGACTGGGATGAACTGGGCTGGGACTGGGATGGACTGGGACGGACTGGGATGAACTGGGATGAACCGGGATGGGCTGGGCTGGGAACTGGTCCGTACTGGTCCAAACTGGTCCGTACTGGTGTATACTGGAGCCGGCTGACCTTTGACCTCCCCCAGGCACCTCTGGGCGCGGCGACTCCGCCCCCGGCCCCGCGCTGACCCCGCTGACGGCCGGGGTGGATCCCTGCAAGGATCCGCTCGGGTTCCTCAGCCCCCAGCTGGGATCCGGATCCTCCCGGGGGTCCTCCGGAAGTCTGGGATCCTCCGGGGGAGCCTGCGGACACCCGGGATCCTCTGGAGGCGGATCGGGATCGGCCGGAAGCGCATCGGGATCCTCTGGGAATTCGGGATCCTCCGGCACCGCAGGATCCTCCGGAGATTCGGGGACTTACGGGGGCGGATCGGGGTCCTACGGGGGCGGATCGGGGTCCTATGGGAATTCGGGATCCTATGGGAATTCGGGATCCTATGGGGGATCCAGCTCAGGGTCCTACGGATCCGGATCGGGCAGACCTGGATCTGGATCAGGAAGACCCGGATCTGGATCCGGATCGGGCAGACCCGGATCCCAGGGGGGAAGTGGATCCCAGGGGGGAGGCGGATCCGGCTCCTACGGGGGATCCTCGGGATCCTACGGGGATGACGCGGGATCCTATGGAGGATCCTACGGAGGCGATTCGGGATCCTACGGGGGATCGGGATCCCAGGGCAGGCCGGGATCCTATGGGGGGCTGGGATCTTACGGGGGTGGATCAGGATCCTACGGAGGAGGGTCGGGATCCCAGGGCAGGCCGGGATCCCATGGAAAACTGGGATCTTACGGGGGTGGACCGGGATCCTACGGTGGGTCAGGATCCTACGGTGGGTCAGGATCCTATGGAGGGTCGGGATCCCAGGGCAGGCCGGGATCCTACGGGGGAAGACCGGGATCCTATGGAGGAGGATCGGGATCCTACGGGGGTGGATCAGGATCCCAGGGCAGGCCGGGATCCCATGGAAAACCGGGATCTTATGGGGGGTTGGGATCTTATGGGGGCGATTCGGGATCCTACGGAGGAGGATCAGGATCCTATGGAGGGTCGGGGTCTCAGGGTAGACCGGGATCTTATGGGGGTGGGTCAGGGTCCTATGGGGGATCAGGATCTCAGGGCAGGCCGGGATCCTATGGGGGCAGCTCAGGGTCTTATGGGGGCGGTCCAGGATCCTATGGGGGCGGTCCAGGGTCCTATGGGGGTGGATCGGGATCTCAGGGCAGGCCGGGATCCTATGGGGGCGGTCCAGGATCCTATGGGGGCGGGTCAGGATCCTATGGGGGCGGTCCAGGATCCTACGGGGGCAGCTCAGGGTCCTATGGGGGTGGTCCAGGGTCCTATGGGGGTGGTCCAGGGTCCTATGGGGGCGGGTCAGGATCCTATGGGGGTGGATCGGGATCTCAGGGCAGGCCGGGATCCTATGGGGGCGGTCCAGGATCCTATGGGGGCGGGTCAGGATCCTATGGGGGCGGTCCAGGATCCTATGGGGGCGGGTCAGGATCCTATGGGGGCGGTCCAGGATCCTATGGGGGCGGGTCAGGATCCTATGGGGGTGGATCGGGATCTCAGGGCAGGCCGGGATCCTACGGGGGCGGTCCAGGATCCTATGGGGGCAGCTCAGGATCCTATGGGGGCGGGTCGGGATCCTATGGGGGCAGCTCAGGGTCCTACGGGGGCGGTCCAGGGTCCTACGGGGGCTCGGGATCCTCCGGAGGGGACTGGGGATCCTTCGGGGGATCCTCCGCGGGATCCCTGGGCTCCCGGCAGCGCCCCGGCTACAAGAACCCCGGGATCCCCTTCGTGCCGGGGCTGCGCGACCCCGCCCGCCTCGGGGGCTACATCCCCGTCCGCCGGGGGCCGGGATCCGCCCCGGGATCTGCCCCGGGATCCACCCAGGGCGCCAGGGCAGGATCCGCCCTGGGATCTGCTCAGGAGGGATCCGGTCAGGGAGCCGGGGCTGGGTCTGCCCTGGGATCTGCCCAGGGATCCAGTCAGGGATCCAACCAGGGATCCAGTCAGGGATCCAGTGACAGGGACGGGGACGGGTGCGGGGGCTGCCGGAAATAGAGGAGGGGTCCCGGACGGATCCCAAAGGGATCCCAGAGGATTCCAGCGGATCCCAAATAAAGCCTCGGATCCGGCGTCGGCCTCGTCACTGTCACCGCAGACTGGGGACACTGGGGACACTGGGAACGGCCTGGGGACATCACTGGGGACACTGGGAACGGCCTGGGGACATCACTGGGGACACTGGGAACGGCGTGGGGACATCCCTGGGGACGCTGGGAACGGCGTGGGGACATCCCTGGGGACACTGGGAACGGCCTGGGGACATCCCTGGGGACGCTGGGAACGGCGTGGGGACATCCCTGGGGACACTGGGAACGGCCTGGGGACATCCCTGGGGACGCTGGGAACGGCGTGGGGACATCCCTGGGGACGCTGGGAACGGCCTGGGGACATCCCTGGGGACGCTGGGAACGGCGTGGGGACATCCCTGGGGACGCTGGGAATGGCGTGGGGACATCCCTGGGGACACTCCCAGCCCCGCCCCCACCCCAGGAATCCCCTCCCCCTGCCATGGGCGGAACCGCGGCCCCGCCCCCCCGAACCAGCGCTCCCAGTGCTCCCAGTACAGCCGGTTCCCCGCCCGGGACCTTCCCCGCTTTTGGGGGGCCACGCCCGGGTTGGAACCGCCGGAATTTGGGGGTTCCCACCCCGATTGTCCCAAATTTCGGGGGCGCACACCTGGGACATACCGAACTTGGGGGGGACACACCTGGAATGTCCCAAAATCTGGGGGGGGGGGGGGGGTCACACCTGAGACACCCCAAATTTGGTCCGGGGGGGGGTCCCCAAAACCTCCCCACCCCCCCCCCGCGGCGCAGGGAATGCCGGGAACTGAGTCACGGCCCCTCCCCCCACCCCCGCCTGGGGGGACCCCTCGCCCCTCCCCCCCCCGGAGCCTTTAAGAGACCGGGGGACCCTCCCAGTGCTCCCAGTTTGCTCCCAGTGCTCCCAGTGCGGCGCAGGAGGGACCGGCAGCGCTGGCAGGTACTGGGGGGGACTGGGAGGAACTGGGAGGGCACTGGGATCAAACTGGGACCAAACTGGGGGACACTGGGGACACTGGGACCAAACTGAGACCAAACTGGGGGGCACTGGGGGTCACTGGGAGGGCACTGGGGGTCACTGGGGTCACTGGGAGGGCACTGGGGGTCACTGGGAGGGCACTGGGGGGCACTGGGGGTCACTGGGAGGGCACTGGGGGTCACTGGGGTCACTGGGAGGGCACTGGGGGGCACTGGGAGGGCACTGGGAGGACACTGGGGGGACACTGGGGGTCACTGGGCGGGACTGGGACCACACTGGAGGTGACTGGTTCTCACTGGTGTCCCCTCTGTCCCTCCCCCCCCGCAGCCATGTCCGACCGCCGCCCCTCCCCCCCCCCGGCCTCCCCCCCCCAGGCCCGCCCCTCCCCCCCCGGGGCCGAGCCCCTCCCCCCCCCGGGGCTCCCCCTGGCCCCGTGGCCGCCCCTGCCCGCCTGGCCCCGCGGCGACAGCGGCGACAGCGGCGACAGCGGCGACAAGGACGCGGCCCCGCCCGCGGCGACAGCGGCGACAGAGGGGACACGGGGCGGGGGAGGGGCCCGCTGAGACCCCCGGGCCGGCGACACCGAGCGCGGGGGGGCCCCGAGAGGTGCCACCATCGTCCCCGGGCACCCGCAGGGGCCCCCAGGTGTCCCCAGGTGTCCCCAGGCGGTGCCACCGCTGTCCCCGACACCCCTCAGAGCAATAAATGTCCCCCAAAAGCGCCACCGCTGTCCCCAGGTGTCCTCGGATGTCCCCAAGATGTGCCACCATCATCACTGGGCATGCCCAGGTGTCCCCGAGGAGCGCCACCGCTGTCCCCAGGTGTCCCCAGGGGTGTCCCCAGGTGTGTCCCCAGGGGTGTCCCCAGGTGTGTCCCCAGGTGTCCCCAGGTGTGTCCCAGGTGTCCCCAGGTGTGTCCCCAGATGTCCCGAGGTGTGTCCCCAGGTGTCCCCAGGGGTGTCCCCAGGTGTGTCCCCAGGGGTGTCCCCAGGTGTGTCCCCAGGTGTCCCCAGGGGTGTCCCCAGGGGTGTCCCCAGGTGTGTCCCCAGGTGTGTCCCCAGGGGTGTCCCCAGGTGTGTCCCCAGGTGTCCCCAGGGGTGTCCCCAGGGGTGTCCCCAGGTGTGTCCCCAGGTGTCCCCAGGGGTGTTCCCAGGTGTGTCCCCAGGTGTGTCCCCAGGTGTCCCCAGGGGTGTCCCCAGGTGTGTCCCCAGGTGTCCCCAGGGGTGTTCCCAGGTGTGTCCCCAGGTGTGTCCCCAGGGGTGTCCCCAGGTGTCCCCAGGTGTCCCCAGGTGTCCCCAGGTGTGTCCCAGGTGTCCCCAGGGGTGTCCCCAGGGGTGTCCCCAGGTGTGTCCCAGGTGTGTCCCAGGTGTCCCCAGGGGTGTCCCAGGTGTGTCCCAGGTGTCCCCAGGGGTGTCCCCAGGTGTCCCCAGGTGTGTCCCAGGTGTCCCCAGGGGTGTCCCCAGGTGTCCCCAGGTGTCCCCAGGGGTGTCCCCAGATGTCCCCTGGGGGTGTCCCCAGGTGTCCCCAGGTGTCCCCAGGGGTGTCCCCAGATGTCCCCTGGGGGTGTCCCCAGGTGTGTCCCCAGGTGTCCCCAGGGGTGTCCCCAGGGGTGTCCCCAGTTGTCCCCAGGTGTGTCCCAGGTGTCCCCAGGTGTCCCCAGGTGTCCCCAGGTGTCCCCAGGCAGTGGCACCGCTGTCCCCGGACGTCCTCAGGAGGCGCCGCCGCTCGCGGGTTTCGGGGCCGGGTTTGGCCCGTGTGGCGGGGATTTGAGGCCGGCCCCGAGCGAGTTTTGCGAAGACCTCGCTCCGGTGCGAACATCTGACGGAGTTTCGGGCTCGGCCGGTGTCTGCGGCGAGTTTTTCACCCGTTTCCTCCCGGCCCGACTTTCCCGCCATTTTTAAACCCGTCCCCATGGCAACGGCGCAGCGGCGGCGCTCGCCCCTGACGTCACGAGTCCGCCTGCGTCCCACAATGCTCCGCGGCTCTGTGCGGGCGGGGTGTCCGCCTGTGTCCCACAATGCCCCGCGGCCCCGTGTGAGGGGGGTCTGTGGCCGGGTCCTCCTGTGTCCCACAATGCCCCGCGGCCCCGTGTGAGGGGGGCCTGTGGCCGGGTCCTCCTGTGTCCCACAATGCCCCGCGGCCCCGTGTGAGGGGGGGTCTGTGGCCGGGTCCTCCTGTGTCCCACAATGCCCCGCGGCCCCGTGTGAGGGGGGTCCGAGGCCGGGTCCGCCTGTGTCCCACAATGCCCCGCGGCCCCGTGTGAGGGGGGGCCTGTGGCCGGGTCCTCCTGTGTCCCACAATGCCCCGCGGCCCCGTGTGAGGGGGGTCCGAGGCCGGGTCCTCCTGTGTCCCACAATGCCCCGCGGCCCCGTGTGAGGGGGGGCCTGTGGCCGGGTCCTCCTGTGTCCCACAATGCCCCGCGGCCCCGTGTGAGGGGGGCCTGTGGCCGGGTCCTCCTGTGTCCCACAATGCCCCGCGGCCCCGTGTGGGGGGGGGGGGTCTGTGGCCGGGTCCTCCTGTGTCCCACAATGCCCCGCGGCCCCGTGTGAGCGGGGTCCGAGGCCGGGTCCGCCTGTGTCCCACAATGCCCCGCGGCCCCGTGTGAGGGGGGTCCGAGGCCGGGTCCGCCTGTGTCCCACAATGCCCCGCGGCCCCGTGTGGGGGGGGGCCTGTGGCCGGGTCCGCCTGTGTCCCACAATGCCCCGCGGCCCCGTGTGAGGGGGGTCCGAGGCCGGGTCCGCCTGTGTCCCACAATGCCCCGCGGCCCCGTGTGAGGGGGGTCCGAGGCCGGGTCCGCCTGTGTCCCACAATGCCCCGCGCGCGCCCCCTCCCTCCCTCTCGGTGCCTCGCTCGCTGCCCCAGGCCCGGCGCTGCCGCGGGCCCGCGGCTCAGGCGGTAACGGCGGGGGGGGGGACACGGCCCCGGGGGGGGCCCGGGGGGCGGGGGAGGGGCCCGTGAGGGGGTGGGGGAGGGGAGAGGGAGGGCCCGGGGTGGGGGGGGAGGGGAAGGGGTGGGGGAGGGAATGGCGGGGGGGGCGCGCGCCGTGACGTCACAGCGCGGCCTGGTCTTCCTCCCCCCCCGGCAGGTGCAGCCACGTGACTGCCGGAGCCCCCCACACACACCAGTGCTCCCAGTAAGCGGCACCAGCGAGGCACCAGCGGCCCCCAGTGACCCCCCAGTGCTCCCAGTGACCCCCCAGTGACCCCCCCAGTGCTCCCAGTGACCCCCCCAGTGCTCCCAGTGACCCCCGCCAGTGCTCCCAGTAACTCCCAGTGACCCCCCAGTGCTCCCAGTGACCCCCCAGTGCTCCCAGTGACCCCCCAGTGCTCCCAGTGACTCCCAGTGACCCCTCCAGTGCTCCCAGTGACTCCCAGTGACACCCCCAGTGCTCCCAGTGACCCCCCCCAGTGCTCCCAGTAACTCCCAGTGACCCCCCAGTGCTCCCAGTGACTCCCAGTGACCCCCCCAGTGCTCCCAGTAACTCCCAGTGACCCTCCCAGTGCTCCTTGCTCTCCCTCCCTTGCCCCCAGTGCTCCCAGTAACCCTTCCTGCCCCTCCCAGTGCTCCCAGTCCCACGGGGGCCCCCTCTCAGCTGTCCCAGTGACCCTTCCCAGTGCTCCCAGTGCTCCCAGTGCTCCCCGCTGTTCCCTCAGGGACCCGCCCAGTTCCCACATCGCCTCTCCCAGTCCCTCCCAGTCCCTCCCAGTCCCTCCCGCCCCCCTTGCCACCGCTCCCACAGCGCTCCCCAGGCCCCACGTCCCTGCCTCCAGTCCCTCCCAGTGGCCCCTCGTCCCTCCCAGTCCCTCCCAGTATCTCCAGATCTCCTCCCAGTCCTTCCCAGTCCCCATAGCTCCATTCCCAGTCCCCCCCAGTGTGCATAACTCCATTCCCAGTCCCCCCCAGTCCCTCCCAGTCGTCCCAGTCCCCCCCACTACCCCCCAGTCCCAGTCCCCCCATTCCCCCCAGTCCCAGTCCCCCCAGTCCCCCCCAGTCCCCCCCAGTCCCAGTCCATCCCAGTCCCCCCAGTCCCCCCCAGTCCCCCCAGTCCCTCCCAGTCCCCCCAGTCCATCCCAGTCCCCGTCCCCCGCCCCCCGCCGCCCCGCGGCCCCCGGCATGTCGTCGTGCGCCGAGGTTCTCCGTTTCCAGCTGCCGGGCCACGAGGCGGCGGCGCTGCGCTCCATGACGCGGCTGCGCGCCGAGGAGCGTTTCTGCGACGTCACCATCGTGGCGCGGAGCCTCCGCTTCCGCGGCCACCGCGTCATCCTGGCCGCCTGCTCCCCGTTCCTGCGGGACCAGTTCCTGCTGAACCCGGCGGCCGAGCTGCGCGTGTCCCTGGCGCACAGCGCCCGCGTGCTGGCCGACCTGCTGCTCTCCTGCTACACCGGCGCCCTCGAGTTCGCCGGCAGGGACCTGGTGAACTACCTGACGGCCGCCAGCTACCTGCAGATGGAGCACGTGGTGGAGCGGTGCCGGGGGGCGCTGGCCAGGTTCATCCAGCCGCCTCCCGCCGCCCCCGCCGTGCCCGCCAAGCCCGAGGAGGACGAGGACGAGGAGGACGAGGAGGACGCCGCGCCAGACGTGTGCATAGTGAAGGTGCGCGCGGGGCGGGGCGGGGGACGCGCCTGTGCGGGGCTCTGCGACGCCCGCGGCGCTTCGGGAAGGCCGGGTGTGGTTGTGGGGGTCGGAAGTAGAAGGGATTCACTTGGGCCGCCTGCCTGGGCTGGAGGGAGGACCCAAAGAGAGGGGAGAGGGGACAGGTGAGAGGGGACAGGTGAGAGGGGACAGGGGAGAGGGGATGGGAGAGGAGACAGAGGAGAGGGGAGAGGAGACAGGTGAGAGGGGACAGGGGAGAGGGGACAGGTGAGAGGGGACAGGGGAGAGGGGACAGGGGAGAGGGGATGGGAGAGGAGATAGGGGAGAGGTTAGAGGTTAGAGGAGACAAGTGAGAGGTCAGAGGTAACAGGTAAGAGGAAGCAGGTGAGTGGAAACAGGTAAGAGGCGGGAGCCAAGGTGAGAGGGAAGGGCGTGAGGAGCAAAGGTCCTGGCGCGTTTGTCTCCTGTTGTTGCGTGGCGCGCTCTCGGTTCGCGGTCCCGCGGCCTTTCCGCGCCGCCCCGGCGCTCCGCGTCGGGATCCTCGACGCCCGCAGCTGTCGCCTCCTCCGCCGTCCCTCGGGCCGCTGGGTTTGCTGGCGCTCAGCCCGTCCCCGCCGGATCGCCTCCTGCCCGCCCCGCCCTGCCCCGTCTCAAATCTGCCTTCCCTTTCTCTCCGCGTTTTCGGAGTCTTTTGCCGGGCAAACCGCGCCTGGAAGCTTCTCCTCGGTTTGGCTTTCTCGCCGCCTTTGCTCGTTTCTGGTTGTCCCGGGAGCTTTCCTCGGCGCGTCGCGGCGGCGAGGGGGGGATCGTTTCCGCCGCGGTCCGTGGCGGGCGCGGAGAGCTCTTTAACGGCGCTCCAATAAACGACGGGCTCTCCCTTTGCCCTGCTCGCCTCTCCCCCGCGCAGGTGGAGCCGGCGGCGACGCCGAGGAGGAGGAGGGTGACGCGTGCCTGGCCGGCCGTGGCCGCGGCCGAGGCGGCCGGAGCGGCGGCCGGAGCGGTCAGCGCGGCGGCGCAGGCGGAGCCGCAGTGTCCCCCTCAGCTCGGGGTGGTCAAGGCGTGTTACAGCCTGGCCGAGGACGCCGAGGGCGAGGGGCTGCTCATCTTCCCCGGCGGCGGCGGCGGCGGCACCGCCGAGGAGCCCGGCGGCAGCTCGGGCGGCGCCGCCGCAGCCTCGGGGACACCCGCGCCGTCGACGGCAGCCGCCGCCGCGCCTTCCTCGTCCTCCTCCTCCTCCTCCCGCTGCGGGAAGTGCGGCGAGGCCTTCCAGGGCGTGGAGAAGCTGGTGTTCCACATGCGGGCCCAGCACTTCGTCTTCATGTGCCCGCGCTGCGGCAAGCAGTTCAACCACAGCAGCAACCTGAACCGGCACATGAACGTGCACCGCGGCGTCAAATCGCACGGCTGCGGCGTCTGCGGCAAGAGCTTCACGCAGAAATCCACCCTGCACGACCACCTGAACCTGCACAGCGGCGCCCGGCCCTACCGCTGCTCCTACTGCGACGTGCGCTTCGCCCACAAGCCGGCCATCCGCCGCCACCTCAAGGAGCAGCACGGCAAGACCACGGCCCAGAACGTGCTGGAAGCCGGCGCGGCCGAGGGCGGCGTGCTGCTGCGCTGACCTCGCGGCGGGGGAGGGCCCGGCCCGGCGAGGGGGAGAGGGAAGGACGGTTTGGTCGTGGTCTCTCCCCCCGGCTCCGAGGCGGCGCCGGGTTCTCTCCCGGGGTGAGGAGGAGGGGGCGGCCCCTGGGTGGTGGTGGAGGGGGTGAGGGGAGGGGGGGGGATGGAGGGACACGCCTTGGGAGGGACCCCAGGGTGACAGGAGGTGAGCCCCGGAGGGAGGGGAGTGACCGCTGGACAGTGGGGCCGCTGCTGGACACACGGGGGTGACCGCTGGGGGGGGCGGCGATGAGCTCAGAGCGGTCGGGAATGATCCTAAAGTGACCCCAAAGCGGTCAGGAATGACCCCAAAGTGACCCTAAAGCGGTCAGGAATGACCCCAAAGTGGTCAGGAATGACCCCAAAGTGAGGGGAGTGACCACTGGACAGTGGGGCCGCTGCTGGACACATGGGGGTGACCGCTGGGGTGATGGCGACGAGCTCAGAGTAGTCCGGAATGATCCTAAAGTGACCCCAAAGTGGTCAGGGATGACCCCAAAGTGACCCCAAAGTGGTCAGGAATGACCCCAAAGTGGTCAGGAATGACCCCAAAGTGAGGGGAGTGACCACTGGACAGTGGGGTCGCTGCTGGACACAGAGGGGTGACCATCGGGGTGATGGCAGTGACCCCAAAGCAACAGAAAATGACCCCAAAGTGGTGGGGACTGACCCCGAAGTGATGGAGACGGACCCCAAAGTGAGGGGAGTGACCCCGAAGTGAGGGGAGTGACCGCTGGACGGTGGAGTCGCTGCTGGACACAGAGGAAGTGACCACCGGGGCGATGGCAACGAGCTCAAAGCGGTCAGGAGTGACCCCGAGGTGATGAGGGACGGCTCCCGGACACCTGGATCCGCTTTGGAGCGAAGGGGGGTGTCACTGGACCCCCCTCCAGGGTCACCCAGGTGACAGATTTGGGGTCATGGATGTCACTGGACCCCCCTCCCGGGCCCCTGGATGATAAATTTGGGGGTCCAGGGACACCCGGGTGACAGATTTGGAGGTCCAGGGACACCCGGGTGACAGATTTGGGGCCCTCCCTCCAAAACGATCAGAATTTTGGAATTCCGGGGGATTCCTGGGGCAAAAGGAATTTTCACTTGGAGCGAATTTCTGTACTCTGACGGGAGGAGACCCCAAATAAAGGGGGGGGGGTCCCCAAAACCTGCCCCCCCTCCCTCCCACGGTGGGTTTGGGGGGTCCCAGGCCCTCGGTGGACATTGGGGTGGGGGGTCTCCCCGGATTTTAGGGTTTGGTTTTTTTTGCTCACCCCCCCATAGATTTTAGGATCCCCCCCTTTAGGGTTTAGTGATGGCGGCGGGGAGGGGGAGGGGAATTGAGGGGAGGGGTCTCTGTGGCGCGTGTGGGGGAGGGGGGGCAGGTTTTGGGGTGGGGGCACCCAAACATTCGGGTGAGTTTTGGTGGGGGGAGGGGCTCAGTAGAGGGGGGTAGAGCGGAGAAAGCGGGAATCCCTTTTTGGGGGATGTTTTTGGGGGGGAGGGGGTCCCAGGACACCTGAAACTCTGATTTGGGGGGAGGGGAGGGATGTGAGACCCCCTCCCCCAGCGCAGATTTATTTTGGACTTTTTTTTTTTTTTTTGTAATAAACGAATTTGAGAGAAGTTTCAGAAGCTGCTTCGGGCGGGTTTTATTTATTTTTTTTCATCCGGGGCGGGTTTTTTTGAGCCGAAAAAACGCGTTTTGGGCGAGTTTTGGGGGGACCCCCTCCCAAAAGATAGAGATGGGCGTGGCCTCGGCGCGGAGTAGGCGTGGCTCGGTTGATGGGCGGGGCCTGGGCGGGAGGACAAAGCGCGGCGCGGTGGGCGTGGCTTTGCCCACAAAAGGCGCGGCCCCGCCCCGTGCCGCTGCGTGCTGACGTCACCGCGCGCGGCGCCGTGCGGAGCGATGGAGGCGGCGGGAGGCGGCGAGGTCTGAGGGGAGCGGGGAGCCGGGGGGGGGGTCGCTGCGCTTTGGGGCGAATTTGTGGAGTTTTGGGGCTTTTTAAAGGCGCTTTGGAGCGGGGGGGGGGAGAGGGGTCTCTGTGCTGCGGGGGGAAGGGCGGGACCCGCCGGGGGGAGGGGCGCTCCCCTCACGCCGCGCTCTGCCCCTCCCCCTCCCCCCTCAGGAGCCCCCCGTCGGGACCCTCGTGATGGAGGCGGCGGGAGAGGCCGGTGAGTGTCCCCGCCCACCTCGGACCCCCCTCGGGACCCCCGACCCCCTTTGAGCCCCCGACCCCCCTCAGGACCCCCCGACCCCCCCACCTTAGACCCCATTTTGGGTCCCCCTCAGCCTCCCCCCAAATAGGGCGAGACCCCCGCTCAGATCCCTCCTAAAATCCCCCTGAGCCCCCCCCAGGACCCCCCAAATCCCCCCGGGGCCCCTGAGCCCCCCCAGGACTCCTCAGACCCCCCAAAAGTGGCGAGACCCCCCATAGCTCCCCTTAAATGCCCCCAAACCCCCCTCCGGATCCCTCTTGGACCCCCCCTTTAAGCCCCAAATCCCCCCTGAGACCCCCAAATCCCCCCTCAAAACCCCCCAGACCCCCCCCAGACCCCCTCAAAACCCCCCAGACCCCCCCTGACCCTTTTTTCCCCCCCCAGGGCTCCCCCCGGGCAGCCCCTCCCCCTGTGACCCTCCCCCACCCGGCGGGACCCCCCCCACGGCCGGGGGGAGCCCCCAGGATGAGGAGGGGCCGGGGGGGGGCGGCCCCAGCGATGGGGAGGGGGCGCAGGGGACCCCCCCAGGTGGAGGTGGCACCAAGGGGCTGCCAGGTGAGGGGGTCTGGGGGGGGTTGGGGGCATTTTGGGGGGTCCTGGGGGGTCTCACCATTTCTGGGGGGTCTGAGGGGTCCTGGGGGGGCTCGGGGGGCCCCGGGGGGATTTGGGGGGTCCTGGGGGGGCTCGGGGGGATTTTAGGAGGGATCTGAGCGGGGGTCTCGCCCCTTTTGGAGGGTCTTGGGGGGGTTTTTGGGGTGCCCTTGTGGAGCTCTGGGGGGGTCCTGGTGGGGTCTCGTTTTTTGGGGGGGGGTCTCACACATTTGGGGGGAATCTGGTTGATTTTTGGGGGGGTTAATTCGGGGTTCCTTTCTCAGTTTGGGGACGGTTCTGCGCTGATTCTTTTGGGGAGGGGGTCTCACATCTGCGCCCCCCTTCCCCCCCCCGTCCAGGCCACGCCACCAAGACCCTGCCGGGCTCCCCAGGCCGGGGGGGCCCCATTTTGGGGACCCCCACCCCGCCTTTACCCCCCCCGAGCCGTGCCAAAATGTCCCTGACGGGGGCCGGGGGTGCCAAGACCCCGCCGGGCCAAAGCCTGGCCCTGCGCCTCCTCAGCCTCCCGGGGGGGGGGGCCCGGGGGTCGCCCCCCGGCCCCGGAGCCCCCCCAGGCCCCCCCCGAGCCCCCCCCGGCCCCCCCGGAGCCCCCCAAAGTCCATCGGGCGCGGAAGACCATGGCCAAGCCCAGCAGCAACGGGCAGGTGAGCGCCTGGGGGGGATTTGGGGGGGCCTGGGAGCCCCCCTCGGGGATCGGGGGGGCTTCGGGGGAGTTTGGGGACCCCCCCGGCGCTGTTTCCGTGCCCCCCCAGGTGCCAGAGAAGCCCAGGATGTCGGAGATGTTGCACTTCAGGGTGTCCGAGGAGCTCTGCGGCATCGGCCAGCACGGTGCGGGGGGCTTGGGGGGCTTGGGGGGGTTTGGGGGGTCCTGGGGTGGGGTTTGGGGGGTCCTGGGGGTGTTTGGGGGGTTCTGGGGGGGATTTGGGGGCTCCTGGGGGGGGGTTGGGTGCAGATTTTGGGGTTTTTGGTTTTCGGGGTGCGGGTTTGGGGTCTGGGGTCTCCCTGACCCTGCCCTGTCCCCCCCAGACCCCCCCAAGCGCCCCAAGCTGGATTTCGGCCCCGAGGGGCTCCACAAGCGGCTGCAGAGACCCAGCCCCCGGGCCAGCACCGAGGTACCCAAAACAGCCCAAAGTCACCCCAAAAGTAGCCCAAAACACCCCAAAACGGCCCAAAACAACCTCGAAACACCCCAAAACAGCCGAAAACAAGCACAAAACACCCCAAAAACAGCATAAAGAGGATCTGAAAACAGCCCAAAGCACCCCAAAACAGCCCAAAAACAGCCCAAAACCCGCCCAAAACAGCGCCAAAACCAGCCCAAAGATGAGCTGAAAACTGCCTAAAACAGCCCAAACCAGCCCAAAACCAGCCCAAAGACATCCGAAAACTGCCTAAAACCAGCCCAAAACACCTGAACCCCACGCGGAAACCCCCGAAGGCCCCGCAGCCGGGTGCAGCCCCTGAGCGCGGTGCCCCCAGATCACGGTGACGGAGGAGATGGCCGCCCCGCCCCGGGACTGGGAGGCGGAGGGCGCCGCGGGCTTCTCGCTCTTCTACGACGGCTTCAGCGTGGACGGGCACGGCGACTCCGACAGCAAGGTACGGGGGGACTGGGAACACTGGGAATGGACTGGGAGGGACTGGGAATGGACTGGGGGGACTGGGAATGGACTGGGAATGGACTGGGAATGGACTGGGACGGGCACGGTGACTCCGACAGCAAGGTACGGGGGACTGGGAATGGACTGGGGGGACTGGGAATGGACTGGGAATGGACTGGGAATGGACTGGGAATGGACTGGGGGGACTGGGAATGGACTGGGGGGACTGGGAATGGACTGGGAATGGACTGGGAATGGACTGGGACGGGCACGGCGACTCCGACAGCAAGGTACGGGGGACTGGGAATGGACTGGGGGGACTGGGAATGGACTGGGAATGGACTGGGAATGGACTGGGAATGGACTGGGACGGGCACGGCGACTCCGACAGCAAGGTACTGGGGGGAGTGGGAACACTGGGAATGGACTGGGGGGACTGGGAATGGACTGGGAATGGACTGGGAATGGACTGGGAATGGACTGGGACGGGCACGGCGACTCCGACAGCAAGGTACGGGGGGACTGGGAACACTGGGAATGGACTGGGGGGACTGGGAATGGACTGGGAATGGACTGGGAGGACTGGGAATGGACTGGGACGGGCACGGCGACTCCGACAGCAAGGTACTGGGGACTGGGAATGGACTGGGGGGACTGGGAATGGACTGGGAATGGACTGGGAATGGACTGGGAATGGACTGGGACGGGCACGGCGACTCCGACAGCAAGGTACTGGGGGGAGTGGGAACACTGGGAATGGACTGGGGGGACTGGGAATGGACTGGGAATGGACTGGGAATGGACTGGGAATGGACTGGGACGGGCACGGCGACTCCGACAGCAAGGTACGGGGGGACTGGGAACACTGGGAATGGACTGGGGGGACTGGGAATGGACTGGGAATGGACTGGGAGGACTGGGAATGGACTGGGACGGGCACGGCGACTCCGACAGCAAGGTACTGGGGACTGGGAATGGACTGGGGGGACTGGGAATGGACTGGGAATGGACTGGGAATGGACTGGGGGGACTGGGAATGGACTGGGAATGGACTGGGAATGGACTGGGAATGGACTGGGACGGGCACGGCGACTCCGACAGCAAGGTACTGGGGGGACTGGGAATGGACTGGGGGGACTGGGAATGGACTGGGAATGGACTGGGACGGGCACGGCGACTCCGACAGCAAGGTACGGGGGACTGGGAATGGACTGGGGGGACTGGGAATGGACTGGGAATGGACTGGGAATGGACTGGGGGGACTGGGAATGGACTGGGAATGGACTGGGAATGGACTGGGGGGACTGGGAATGGACTGGGAATGGACTGGGACGGGCACGGCGACTCCGACAGCAAGGTACGGGGGACTGGGGAGACTGGGAGGGGACTGGGAACACTGGGAATGGACTGGGGGGACTGGGAGCACTGGGATGGGCTGGGAATGGACTGGGATGGACTGGAATGGACTGGGAGCACTGCGATGGACTGGAACGGACTGGGAGCACTGGGATGGACTGGGGGGCTCCAGCCCCCGCTGATCCCCGGCTCAGTCCGAGGGCGAGGTGCCGGGCGAGGCCCTGAGCGAGGAGGAGGAAGAGGAGGAGGAGGAGGAGGAAGAGGAGGAGGACGAGGAGGAAGACGAGGAGGAAGAGGAGGAGGAGGAGGAGGACGAGGAGTCCGGGAACGCCTCGGATCGGGTCAGGGCGGGGCTGGGGCGGGGCTGGGGGGCTCAGGTGAGGTTTGGGCGGGGTCAGGGGGCAGTGGGGGGATTTTAGGGGAGGGGTCGAGCTGCCCAGGTGTGTTTAGGGGTGCCCAGGTGTGTTTTGGGGTTTTTGGGGTGCCCAGGTGTGTTTAGGGGTGCCCAGGTGTGTTTTGGGGTTTTTGGGGTGCCCAGGTGTGTTTTGGGGGGTTTTTGGGGTGCCCAGGTGTGTTTAGGGGTGCCCAGGTGTGTTTTGGGGTTTTTGAGGTGCCCAGGTGTATTTAGGGGTGCCCAGGTGTGTTTTGGGGTTTTTGGGGTGCCCAGGTGTGTTTGGGGGGTTTTTGGGCTGTCCAGGTGTGTTTTGGGGTTTTTGAGGTGCCCAGGTGTATTTAGGGGTGCCCAGGTGTGTTTTGGGGTTTTTGGGGTGCCCAGGTGTGTTTTGGGGGGTTTTTGGGGTGCCCAGGTGTGTTTTTGGGGGTTTTTGGGGTGCCCAGGTGTGTTTTGGGGTGCCCAGGTGTGTTTTGGGGTTTTTGGGGTGCCCAGGTGTGTTTTGGGGTTTTTGGGGTGCCCAGGTGTGTTTTGGGGGGTTTTTGGGGTGCCCAGGTGTGTTTAGGGGTGCCCAGGTGTGTTTTGGGGTTTTTGGGGTGCCCAGGTGTGTTTTGGGGTCCCCAGGTGTGTTTTGGGGGTTTTTGGGGTGCCCAGGTGTGTTTTGGGGTGCCCAGGTGTGTTTTGGGGTTTTTGGGGTGCCCAGGTGTGTTTTGGGGTTTTTGGGGTGCCCAGGTGTGTTTTGGGGGGTTTTTGGGGTGCCCAGGTGTGTTTTTGGGGGTTTTTGGGGTGCCCAGGTGTGTTTGGGGGCCGCTGACCCTCCCCTGTCCCCGCAGAGCGCGTGCAGCGCGCGGCGCCGGGTGCGGCGCAGGTGGAAGGAGAGCCCCTGGCTGAAACCGGCGCGGAAGAGGAAGAGGAAGGAGCCCCGGGGCAAGGAGAGAGGTGGGGACCCCGAACTGGGAACGGGGACCCCAAACTGGGAACGGGACCCCAAACTGGGAACGGGGATCCCAAACTGGGAACGGGGATCCCAAACTGGGAACGGGGATCCCAAACTGGGAACGGGGATCCCAAACTGGGAATGGGACCCCAAACTGGGAACGGGGATCCCAAACTGGGAACGGGGATCCCAAACTGGGAACGGGGATCCCAAACTGGGAACGAGATCCCAAACTGGGAACGGGGATCCCAAACTGGGAACGAGATCCCAAACTGGGAACGGGACCCCAAACTGGGAACGGGGACCCCGAACTGGGAACGGGGACCCCAAACTGGGAACGGGACCCCAAACTGGGAACGGGACCCCAAACTGGGAACGGGGATCCCAAACTGGGAACGGGGATCCCAAACTGGGAACGGGATCCCAAACTGGGAACGGGATCCCAAACTGGGAACGGGGATCCCAAACTGGGAACGGGATCCCAAACTGGGAACGGGATCCCAAACTGGGAACGGGGATCCCAAACTGGGAACAGGATCCCAAACTGGGAACGGGGATCCCAAACTGGGAACAGGATCCCAAACTGGGAACGGGGATCCCAAACTGGGAACGGGATCCCAAACTGGGAACAGGATCCCAAACTGGGAACGGGGATCTCAAACTGGGAACGGGATCCCAAACTGGGAACGGGGATCCCAAACTGGGAACGGGATCCCAAACTGGGAACGGGGATCCCAAACTGGGAACAGGATCCCAAACTGGGAACGGGGATCTCAAACTGGGAACGGGACCCCAAACTGGGAGCGGGATCCCAAACTGGGAACGGGGATCTCAAACTGGGAACGGGGACCCCAAACTGGGAACGGGACCCCAAACTGGGAACGGGGATCCCAAACTGGGAACGGGATCCCAAACTGGGAATGGGACCCCAAACTGGGGGAGGAGTCTTGAGAAGGGGGGCGTGGCTGGGGGGAGTTTGGGGGGGTTTTGGGTCGGGGGGCTTGGGGCCCTGTGGCGAGTCCACGGACTCTTGGGCGGGCTGAGGGCTCCGCCTCCCTGCAGGTTTGGGGAGAGGGTTGAGGACCTTCTGGGGAATCGCTGGGGGAGCCAGTCTTTGGGGGGGGCCTCGAGGAGGGCCTTGGGGGGCACAGGGGGTCGGACCCCCTGTGCCCCCCAGGCCCCCCGGGCCCCCCCGTGGGCCCCCCCAGCGAATACACCGAGGTGCCCCTGGGCTGCCTGCAGCTGCCGGGGGGGCGGCGCCCTCAGCCCCCAGCCCACAGGTGAGGACACGCCCCCAGGGCACGCCCAGCACACCTGGGCACACCCCTACCCCGGGACACGCCCCTCGGGACACGCCCCCCTGGACACACCCAGCACACCTGGGAACGCCCCCCAGGCACATCTGGGCACACCCCTGCCCCGGGACACGCCCCCCAGACACACCCAGCACACCTGGGAACGCCCCCCAGGCACATCTGGGCACACCCCTACCCTAGGAACACGCCCCCCAGGGCACGCCCAGCGCACCTGGGAACGCCCCCCAGGCACACCTGGGCACACCCGTACCCCAGGACACGCCCCTCGGGACACCCCCAGCACACTTGGGCGTACACCTGCCCTGGGACACGCCCTGACCCTGACCCCGCCCTGTCCCTGACCCCGCCCCCGGCCCCGCCCTGCATGGCCCCGCCCAGGCCCGGCGGAGGCGGAGCGTTTCGAGGAGCTGCCGCTGTGCTCGTGCCGCATGGAGGCGCCCAAGGTGGAGCGGGGCAGCGACCGCGGGCTGTGCATGGCCACCGAGAGCGTGGACGGGCAGGTGAGCACGCCTGGGACAGGTGAGACACACCTGGGGACATCCATGGGCACCGGGGACACCTGGGGACAGCTGGGACAATGTCCTAGGGTGACCTTATGATGCTTCGCGTCCCCAAATGTCCCCGAGACGTTCCTGAAACGCCCCCAGGTGTCCCTGAAATGTCCCCAAATGTCCCTGAACGTCCCCGTGTGTCCCCAAACTGTCCCCCAACGTCCCCATGTGTCCCCGAATGTCCCCAAACTGTCCCCAAACTGTCCCCGTGTGTCCCCGAATGTCCCCAAACTGTCCCCAAACTGTCCCCGTGTGTCCCCGAATGTCCCTGTGTGTCCCCAAACGTCCCCCAATGTCCCCAAACTGTCCCCAAACTGTCGCTGTGTGTCCCCGAATGTCCCCGTGTGTCCCCAAACTGTCCCTGTGTGTCCCCAAACTGTCCCCAAACTGTCCCCGTGTGTCCCCGAACGTCCCCGTGTGTCCCCGTGTGTCCCCAAACTGTCCCCAAACTGTCCCCAAACTGTCCCCGTGTGTCCCCGTGTGTCCCCAAACATCCCCAAACTGTCCCCGTGTGTCCTTAAACTGTCCCCCAACGTCCCCATGTGTCCCCGAATGTCCCCGTGTGTCCCCAAACGTCCCCCAGTGTCCCCAAACTGTCCCTGTGTGTCCCCAAACTGTCCCCCAACGTCCCCGTGTGTCCCCAGCTGAGCGGGTGCGGCAGCAGCATCCTGAAGCGCGAGACCATGCGCCCGTCGAGCCGCGTGCCCCTGATGGTTCTGTGCGAGAGCCACCGCGCCAGGATGGTCAAGCACCAGTGCTGTCCCGGCTGCGGCCACTTCTGCACCGCCGTGAGTGGACGCTGAGTGGACACTGGGGGTCAGGGGGTGGACAGAGGTGGGGGAGCCCCAAAATCCCAAAAAATCTCAAAATCCTGAGACAATCCCAAAATCCCGTAAATCCCAAACCCCGCGTAGTCAGGCACTGGTGCTGTCCCGGCTGCGGCCACTTCTGCACCGCCGTGAGTGGACACTGGACAGTGGGTGGACACTGGGTGGACACTGGGTGGACACTGGGTGGACAGCGGCTGTGTGGGGCTGTGGAATCCCCAAAGAATCCCTAAACCCCAAACCACCCCAAAAGCCCAGTTCCCCTCAGCTGTCCCCAAGTGACCCTGGAGGGTCCCTGGAGGGTCCCTGGAGTGTCCCCAGAGTCCCTGGAGGGTCCCGTGGCCCCTCTCTGGGGCCTTGGGGACAGTCGGGGACCCTGCTCCTCCTCCTGGACGGTCACCCCAATGTCACCGGGGTCACCCTGGGGCGGCGGGGACCCCGGGAACTGTCCCCAGAGTCCCTTTGGGACCCCGGGGACACCCCAGGACCCCGTTTTTGTTCGTTCAGGGGACATTCCTGGTGCAAACCTGTCCTCAAATCCCCCTGGCCTGTCCCCAAATCCCCCCGAGCTGCCCCCAAATCCCCCGAGCTGTCCCCAAATCCCCCCGAGCTGCCCCCAAATCCCCCTGGCCTGTCCCCAAATCCCCCTGAGCTGTCCCCAAATCCCCCCGAGCTGACCCCAAATCCCCCGAGCTGTCCCCAAATCCCCCTGGCCTGTCCCCAAATCCCCCGAGCTGTCCCCAAATCCCCCCGAGCTGTCCCCAAATCCCCCCGAGCTGACCCCAAATCCCCCGAGCTGTCCCCAAATCCCCCTGGCCTGTCCCCAAATCCCCCGAGCTGCCCCCAAATCCCCCGAGCTGTCCCCGAGTCCCCCGAGCTGTCCCCAAATCCCCCGAGCTGCCCCCAAATCCCCCGAGCTGCCCCCAAATCCCCCGAGCTGCCCCCAAATCCCCCGAGCTGTCCCCGAGTCCCCCGAGCTGTCCCCAAATCCCCCTGGCCTGTCCCCAAATCCCCCCAAGCTGTCCCCAAATCCCCCGAGCTGCCCCCAAATCCCCCGAGCTGCCCCCAAATCCCCCGAGCTGCCCCCAAATCCCCCGAGCTGCCCCCAAATCCCCCGAGCTGTCCCCAAATCCCCCGAGCTGCCCCCAAATCCCCCGAGCTGCCCCCAAATCCCCCGAGCTGCCCCCAAATCCCCCGAGCTGCCCCCAAATCCCCCGAGCTGCCCCCAAATCCCCCGAGCTGTCCCCAAATCCCCCGAGCTGCCCCCAAATCCCCCGAGCTGTCCCCAAATCCCCCCGAGCTGCCCCCAAATCCCCCGAGCTGTCCCCAAATCCCCCGAGCTGCCCCCAAATCCCCCTGAGCTGTCCCCAAATCCCCCGAGCTGTCCCCAAATCCCCCCGAGCTGTCCCCAAATCCCCCCGAGCTGTCCCCAAATCCCCCGAGCTGTCCCCAAATCCCCCGAGCTGCCCCCAAATCCCCCTGAGCTGCCCCCAAATCCCCCTGGCCTGTCCCCAAATCCCCCGAGCTGTCCCCAAATCCCCCGAGCTGTCCCCAAGTCCCCCGAGCTGTCCCCAAATCCCCCGAGCTGTCCCCAAATCCCCCGAGCTGTCCCCAAATCCCCCCAGGGTGCCCCCAAATCCCCCGAGCTGTCCCCAAATCCCCCCGAGCTGCCCCCAAATCCCCCGAGCTGTCCCCAAATCCCCCTGGCCTGTCCCCAAATCCCCCGAGCTGTCCCTAAATCCCCTGGCCTGTCCCCAAATCCCCCTGAGCTGCCCCCAAATCCCCCGAGCTGTCCCCAAATCCCCCGAGCTGTCCCCGAGTCGCTCTCGGAGCCGCGGTGACCCCACTGTGTCCCGCAGGGGACGTTCCTGGAGTGCCACCCCGACGTGCGCATCGGGCACCGGTTCCACCGCGGCTGCGTCTCGCGCCTCGGCGGTCTCATCTTCTGCCCCCACTGCGGCGAGGACGCCTCGGAGGCCCAGGAGGTGACGCTGCCCCGCCCCGAGGGGACCCCGGCCGCCCCCGCGCCCCCCGAGCCCCCGCGGGCCCGCGGGCCGCGCCCCGAGCTGCCCACGCCCAGGTGGGACCCGGCGGACGGGGGGAATGGGATTGGGGGGAATGGGAGCGGGGGAGACGGGAGAAATGGGGTTGGGGGGAATGGGAGAGGGGGGAGAATGGGAGTGGGGGGAAAATGGGAGTGGGGGGAAAATGGATTTTATGGGGGAAAATGTGGGGTGTTGGGGGGAAAAACGGGGTTTGGAGAAGGAGAAATGAGATTTGGGGGGGAAATGGGATTGGGGGGATGGGATTGGGGGTAATGGGGTTGGGGGGACAGGATTGGGGGGATGGGGTTGGGGGAAATAGGATTGGGGGGAGAATGGGATTGGGGGTTTGGGGTTGGGGGAATGGGGTGGGGGTTTGGGAGAAATGGGATTGGGGGGAAAATGGGAGTGGGGGGAGAATGGGGTTGGGGGAATGGGGATTGGGGGGGAATGGGATTTTGGGGGGGGAATGGGATTGGGGGGAATGGGATTTTGGGGGGGGAATGGGAATTGGGGGAAATGGGATTGGGGGGAAAATGGATTTTATGGGGAAAATGTGGGGTGTTGGGGGGAAAAACAGGGTTTGGGGATGAGAAATGGGGTCTTGGGGGGGAAATGGGATTGGGCAAATGGGATTGGGGGGAAATGGATTTTATGGGGGAAAAGGGGAGATTTTGGGGGGAAAAACGGGGTTTGGAGAAGGAGAAATGGGGTTTGGGGGGAGAACGGGGTGTGGGGGGGAGAAATGGGGGATTTTATGGGGCAGGAATTGTTTTTATGGGGGACAAAATGACCGGGGGGGTTTGGGGGAAATGGATTTTGTGGGGACAGAATGGGGAGACGGGGTTTTGCGGAAAGGTCGGGGCATTTCGAGGTGCTCCGGGGGGAGTTTTTTGGGGTGTTTCGGGGTGGGTTTTGGGGATTTTGGGTATTTCAGGGCGTTTTTTTAGGAGTTTGGGTATTTCAGGGTCGTTTCTGGGAATTTGGGGTATTTTGGGTTGGTTCTTTTAGGATTTCGGGTGTTTCAGGGTGGGTTTTTTGGGATTTTGGGTATTTGGGGTTGGTATTTTTGGGATTTTAGATATTTCAGGGTGGTTTTTGGGATTTTGGGTATTTCAAGGTGGTTTTTTCAGGGATTTCAGGTGTTTTGGGATTTTTTTGTCTGGGATTTTGGGAACTTGGGGTTGGTATTTTTGGGATTTTCAATATTTTGGGGGTTTTTTTGGGTATTTGGGGTTGGGTTTTTTTTGATTTCAGGTATTTCGGGGTGGTTTTTTTGGGATTTTGGGTATTTCAGGGTGGTTTTTTCAGGGATTTCAGGTGTTTTGGGATTTTTTTGTGTGGGATTTTGGGAACTTGGGGTTGGGGTATTTTTGGGATTTTCAATATTTTGGGGGGTTTTTTTGGGTATTTGGGGTTGGGTTTTTTTTGATTTCAGGTATTTCGGGGTGGTTTTTTTGGGATTTTGGGTATTTCAGGGTGGTTTTTTCAGGGATTTCAGGTGTTTCGGGATGGTTTTTTTTTGGGATTTTGGGAATTTGGGGTTGGTTTTTTGGGATTTTGGGTACTTCAGGGTTGTTTTCTGGGGATTTTGGGTTGGCTATTTTAGAATTTCAGGTGTTTCAGGGTGTTTTTTGGGGGATTTTGGGTATTTGGGGTTGGTATTTTTGGGATTTTAGATGTTTCAGGGTGGGTTTTTAGGATTTCAGGTGTTTCGGGATGTTTTATTTGGGATTTTGGGTATTTCAGGGTGGTTTTTTCAGGGATTTCAGACATTTTGGGGTGGTTATTTTGGGATTTTGGGAATTCGGGGCCGGTTCCCTCGGTGCCTTGGCTGATCCCGGGGTCCCTGCCCCCCCAGCGCCCGCATGCGGGGCCAGGGCGAGGGCCCGCGCGCCCCCCCCCGGACCCCCGGGCCGAGCCCATCGACAGCTCGGGGGGGCCGGTGCTGCCCCTGCCCTCGGGGGGCGCCCTGAGCGCCCGCGGGCTGCCCCCGGGCCCCGCCCGCGACCTGCTGGAAAAGGCCCTGCTGGGGCAGGAGGCCGAGAGGTGAGGGCCGCAAGGAGCGCACCTGGGGGGCTTAAAACACACCTGGGGGGGTTAAAACACACCGGGGGGGGTTAAAATACACCTGGGGGGGTTAAAACACACCGGGGGGGGGTTAAAACACACCGGGGGGGGGGTTAAAATACACCTGGGGGGGTTAAAACACACCTGGGGGGGTTAAAACACACCTGGGGGGGTTAAAATACACCGGGGGGGGGTTAAAACACACCTGGGGGGGTTAAAACACACCTGGGGAGGGTTAAAATACACCTGGGGGGGTTAAAACACACCTGGGGGGGTTAAAATACACCGGGGGGGGGTTAAAACACACCTGGGGGGGTTAAAACACACCTGGGGAGGGTTAAAATACACCGGGGGGGGGTTAAAACACACCTGGGGGGGTTAAAACACACCTGGGGGGGGTTATAAACACACCTGAGGGGGTTAAAACACACCTGGGGGGGTTAAAACACACCTGGGGGGGCTTAAAACACACCGGGGGGGGTTAAAACACACCGGGGGGGGGTTAAAACACACCTGGGGGGGTTAAAATACACCTGGGGGGGTTAAAACACACCTGGGGGGGCTTAAAACACACCTGGGGGGGTTAAAATACACCGGGGGGGGGTTAAAACACACCGGGGGGGGTTAAAACACACCGGGGGGGGTTAAAATACACCGGGGGGGGGTTAAAACACACCGGGGGGGGTTATAAACACACCTGAGGGGGTTAAAACACACCTGGGGGGGTTAAAACACACCTGGGGGGGCTTAAAACACACCGGGGGGGGTTAAAACACACCGGGGGGGGGTTAAAACACACCTGGGGGGGGTTAAAATACACCTGGGGGGGTTAAAACACACCTGGGGGGGCTTAAAACACACCGGGGGGGGTTAAAACACACCGGGGGGGGGTTAAAACACACCTGGGGGGGGTTAAAATACACCTGGGGGGGTTAAAACACACCTGGGGGGGCTTAAAACACACCTGGGGGGGTTAAAACACACCGGGGGGGGTTAAAACACACCTGGGGGGGTTAAAACACACCGGGGGGGGTTAAAACACACCGGGGGGGGGTTAAAACACACCTGGGGAGGGTTAAAACACACCGGGGGGGGGGTTAAAACACACCGGGGGGGGGTTAAAACACACCTGGGGAGGGTTAAAACACACCTGGGGGGGTTAAAACACACCTGGGGAGGGTTAAA
Source organism: Chamaea fasciata (assembly GCF_029207755.1). NCBI lineage: Eukaryota > Metazoa > Chordata > Aves > Passeriformes > Sylviidae > Chamaea > Chamaea fasciata. Next base: position 10,025 of record NW_027094865.1, on the reverse strand, counting down.
ACACACCGGGGGGGGGTTAAAACACACCTGGGGAGGGTTAAAATACACCTGGGGGGGGTTAAAACACACCGGGGGGGGTTAAAGCACACCTGGGGGGGGTTAAAACACACCTGGGGGGGTTAAAATACACCTGGGAGCCCAAAAACACACCTGGGATACCCCAAAAACCCACCTGGGGAGGTTAAAATACACCCCAAAATTATCTGGGGCTCCCTAAAAACTCCCCCAGCCCCTCCCAGCCCCTCCCAGTCCCCTCCCAGTCCCCTCCCAGTTCCCCCCAGTCCATCCCAGTTGCCCCCACAGGAGGAAGAAGCTCCGTTTCCACCCCCGGCAGCTTTACCTGAGCGTCAAACAGGGGGAGCTGGGCAGGGTCATCCTCATGCTCCGTGAGTTGGGGACCAAAACACACCTGGGGGCCCCAAAACACACCTGGGGGGGCCCGAAACACACCTGGGGGGCCGATAACACACCTGGGGGTGCCAAAAATACACCTGGGGGGCCCAAAACACACCTGGGGGGCCGAAAACACACCTGGGGGGCCCAAACACACCTGGGGGGCCAAAAATACACCTGGGGGGCCGAAAACACACCTGGGGGGCCAAAAATACACCTGGGGGGCCAAAAACACACCTGGGGGGCCGAAAACACACCTGGGGGGGCCCAAACACACCTGGGGGGGCCCAAACACACCTGGGGGGGCCCAAACACACCTGGGGGGGCCCAAACACACCTGGGGCCCCAAAGCCCCGGAGGGCAATCCCTGGAGGAGTTTGGGGCGGTCTGGGGGTCCCAGGGGACTTGAGGGATTTTTTGGGGTTCTCTCGCCACTTTTCGGGGTTCTGGATCCCAAATTTTTGGGGATTTCAATCCCGTTTTCTGGGTATCGGGTTCTGGATCTCGGCTTTTTGGGGTCCTGAGCCCTTTTTTATTTTTTGGGGTTCCCGATCCCAAATTTTTTGGATCCCCTATTTTCTTTAAATTTCGGGGTTCCCGATCCCAAATTTTTTGGATCCCCTATTTTCTTTAAATTTCGGGGTTCCCGATCCCAAATTTTTTGGATCCCCTATTTTCTTTGAATTTCGGGGTTCCCAATCCCAAATTTTTGGAGTTCTCCTATTCTTTAAATCTTTAGGTTCCCAATTCCAAATTTTTTGGGGTTCCCGATTCCAATTTTTTGGGGTTCCCCTCTTTTTTTTTAATTTCGGGGTTCCGATCCCAAATTTTTTGGGTTCCCCGATTTCTTTAAAAAATTTGGGGTTCCCGATCCCGAATTTTTTGGGGTTCCCGATCCCGAATTTCTGGGGTTCCCCGATGTTTTTAGATCTCGGGGTTCCCGATCCCAAATTTTTGGGGTTCCCTATTTAAAAATGTTGGGGTTCCCGATCCCAAATTTTTGGGGTTCCCCGATTTTTTTAGATCTTGGGGTTCCCGATCTCAAATGTTGGGGTTCTCGATACCAAATTTTTGGGGTTCCCCTAATTTTTAAAATTTCGGGGTTCCCGATCCCAAATTCTTTTGGGGTTCCCGATCCCAAATTTTTGGGGTTCCCCTAATTTTTAAAATTTCGGGGTTCCCGATCCCAAATTTTTGGGGTTCCCGATCCCAAATTATTGGGGTTCCCGATTCTAAATTTTTGGGGTTCCCTGATTTTTTTTTAGATCTTGGGGTTTCCGATCCCAAATTTTTGGGGTTCCCGATCCCAAATTTTTTGGGGTTCCCGATCCCGAATTTTTTGGGGTTCCCCGATTTTTTTTAGATCTTGGGGTTCCCGATCCCGAATTTTTGGGGTTCCCGATCCCAAATTTTTGGGGTTCCCGATCCCAAATTTTTGGGGTTCCAGATCCCGAATTTTTGGGGTTCTCGATACCAAATTTCTGGGGTTCCCCGATTTTTTTAGATCTTGGGGTTCCCGATCCCGAATTTTTGGGGTTCCCGATCCCGAATTTTTGGGGTTCCTGATACCAATTTTTTGGGGTTCCCCTATTTTTTAAAATTTCAGGGTTCCTGATCCCAAATTTTTGGGGTTCCCTGATTTTTTTAGATCTTGGGGTTCCCGATCCCAAATTTTTGGGGTTCCCGATCCCAAATTTTTGGGGTTCCCTGATTTTTTTAGATCTTGGGGTTCCCGATCCCGAATTTTTGGGGGTTCCCGACCCCAATTTTTTGGGGTTCCCGATCCCAAATTTTTGGGGTTCCCCGATTTTTTTAGATCTTGGGGTTCCCGATCCCAATTTTTTGGGGTTCCCGATCCCAATTTTTTGGGGTTCCCGATCCCAAATTTTTGGGGTTCCCCGATTTTTTAGATCTTGGGGTTCCCGATCCCAATTTTTTGGGGTTCCCGATCCCAAATTTTTGGGGTTCCCTGATTTTTTTTTAGATCTTGGGGTTCCCGATCCCAAATTTTTGGGGTTCCCGATCCCAAATTTTTGGGGTTCCCCGATTCTTTTTAGATCTTGGGGTTCCCGATCCCAAATTTTTGGGGTTCCCGATCCCAAATTTTTGGGGTTCCCCGATTCTTTTAGATCTTGGGGTTCCCGATCCCGAATTTTTGGGGTTCCCGATCCCGAATTTTTGGGGTTCCCGATCCCAAATTTTTGGGGTTCCCTGATTTTTTTTTGATCTTGGGGTTCCCGATCCCAATTTTTTGGGGTTCCCGATCCCAAATTTTTGGGGTTCCCTGATTTTTTTTAGATCTTGGGGTTCCCGATCCCAAATTTTTGGGGTTCCCTGATTTTTTTTTAGATCTTGGGGTTCCCGATCCCAAATTTTTGGGGTTCCCGATCCCAAATTTTTGGGTTTCCCCGATTTTTTTAGATCTTGGGGTTCCCGATCCCAAATTTTTGGGGTTCCCGATCCCGAATTTTTGGGGTTCCCGATCCCGAATTTTTGGGGTTCCCGATCCCAAATTTTTGGGGTTCCCGATCCCGAATTTTTGGGGTTCCCTGATTTTTTTTAGATCTTGGGGTTCCCGATCCCAATTTTTTGGGGTTCCCGATCCCAAATTTTTGGGGTTCCCGATACCAATTTTTTGGGGTTCCCCGATTTTTTAAAATTTCGGGGTTCCCGATCACAAATTTTCGGGGTTCCTGATCCTAAATTTTCGGGGTTCCGATCCCGTTTTGGGTCCTGACTCCCGTCCCCCATTTCCCCAGTGGACAACCTGGACCCCAATTTCCAGAGCGACGCCCAGAGCAAACGCTCGGCGCTGCACGCGGCCGCCCAGAAGGGACACCTGGAGATCTGTCACCTCCTGCTGCAGGTGAGCGCCTGGGGACACACCTGGGCACACCTGGGGACACCTGGGCACACCTGGGGACACGCCTGGGGACACGCCTGGGCACACCTGGGGACACACCTGGGGACACACCTGGGCACACCTGGGCACACCTGGGGACACCTGGGCACACCCTGGGGACACCCCTGGGGACACCTGGGGACACCTGGGGACACGCCTGGGGACACCTGGGGACACCCCCTGGGGACACCCCTGGGCACACCTGGGGGACACACCTGGGGACACACCTGGGCACACCTGGGGACACCTGGGCACACCTGGGGACACACCTGGGGACACCTGAGCACACCTGGGCACACCTGGGGACACACCTGGGGACACACCTGGGCACACCTGGGGACACCTGGGCACACCTGGGGGACACACCTGGGCACACCTGGGGACACCTGGGCACACCTGGGGACACCCCTGGGCACACCTGGGGACACACCTGGGCACACCTGGGGACACCTGGGCACACCTGGGCACACCTGGGGACACCTGGGCACACCTGGGCACACCTGGGGACACACCTGGGCACACCTGGGGACACACCTGGGCACACCTGGGCACACCTGGGGACACCTGGGCACACCTGGGCACACCTGGGGACACCTGGGCACACCTGGGGACACCTGGGGACACACCTGGGGACACCTGGGCACACCTGGGCACCAGTGCAGGGCTCCCAGTGACCCCCCAGTGCTCCCAGTATGGGATCTGTGCGATCCCAGTGTCCCCCAGTATCGGCTCCCAGTAGATGGTCAGGGATTATCCGTGACGGTCAGTGGTGGCCGTGGGTGGTCAGTGGTGGCCGGGGGCGGTCACTGATGGTCAGCGGTCACTCTCCAGGCCGGAGCCAACATCAACGCGGTGGACAAGCAGCGCCGGACGCCGCTGATGGAGGCCGTGGCCCACGACCAGCTGGAGGCCGCGCGCTACCTGCTGCGCCGGGGGGGGCTGCGTCTACAGCAAGGTGACGTCATCCGCCGCGCCCGTGACGTCATCCTCGCCTCGTGACGTCATCCCCGCCCCGCGGCGTTATTCCCGCCTTGTGATGTCATCCCAACCCCCTGTGTGACGTCACCATCCCGTGTGACGTCACCACCCCCACTATGACGTCTTCACTCCCCTGTGTGACGTCACCGCCCCCTGTGTGATGTCACTCCCCCGTGTGACGTCACCGCCCCCGTGTGACGTCACAGGAGGAGGACGGCTCCACCTGCCTGCACCACGCGGCCAAGAACGGCAACCTGGAGATGGTGGAGCTGCTGCTCAGCACCGGCCAGGTGGACGTCAACGCGCAGGTGAGCCCGGGGGGCGTGGCCTCAGCGCCCGGGGGGCGTGGCCTGAGCGTCCTGGGGGCGGTCAGAGGGTCAGCGGGGGTCACTGACCGCTCGGTGTCCATCCCCAGCCCAGGACAACGGGGGCTGGACCCCGAGCCTTGGGGTCAGGGTGGTCAGGGGTGGTCAGTGGTCTGGGGTGGTCAGGGGGGGTCAGTGGTGGTCAGGGGGGTCAGGGGTGGTCAGGGGGGGGTCAGGGGGGGTCAGTGGTGGTCAGCGGTGGTCAGGGGTGGTCAGGGGTGGTCAGGAGTGGTCAGGGGTGGTCAGTGGTGGTCCGGGGTGGTCAGGGATGGTCAGGGGTGGCCGGGGGCGGTCACTGACCCCCGAGTGACCCCCAGGACAACGGGGGCTGGACCCCGATCATTTGGGCGGCCGAGCACAAACACATCGAGGTCATCCGGCGGCTGCTGACCCGCGGGGCCGACGTCACCCTGACGGACAACGTGAGCCCGGACACCTGGGGACACCTGGGGACACCTGGGGGGGCTGAAAACACACCTGGGGACACCTGGGGACACCTGGGGGGGGCTGAAAACACACCTGGGGACACCTGGGGACAGTCAGTGGTCAGCGGTGGTCAGTGGTCACTCCTCAGGAGGAGAACACCTGTCCGTACTGGGGGGCCCCGGGGTGGTCAGTGGGTGGGTGTGGCTGACCCGGGGCTGCTCAGCGCTGGTCAGCGGTCACTCGGTGGTCACTCGGTGGTCACCCGGTGGTCACTCACCCCCCTCAGGAGGAGAACATCTGCCTGCACTGGGCGTCGTTCACGGGCAGCGCCGAGATCGCCGAGGTTCTGCTGAACGCGCAGTGCGACCTGCACGCCGTCAACTTCCACGGGGACACGCCGCTGCACATCGCGGCCAGGGAGAGCTACCACGACTGCGTCAGGTGGGACCGCCCGCTGGGGTCACACAGGGGTCACTGGGGTCACACTGGGGTCACTGGGGTCACACAGGGGTCACACAGGGGTCACACAGGGGTCACAGGGTTCAGGGGTCACACGGGGACACGCCGCTGCACATCGCGGCCAGGGAGAGCTACCACGACTGCGTCAGGTGGGACCGCCCGCTGGGGTCACTCGGGGGTCACTGGGGTCACACAGGGGTCACACAGGGGTCACACAGGGGTCACACGGGTCACAGGGTTCAGGGGTCACACGGGGACACGCCGCTGCACATCGCGGCCAGGGAGAGCTACCACGACTGCGTCAGGTGGGACCGCCCGCTGGGGTCACTCGGGGGTCACTGGGGTCACACTGGGGTCACTCAGGGGTCAGTTCGGGGAGGATTTGGGGGTCCCCACTGTGGGGGACTGGGGGGCCTGCTCTAATTAGGGGCTGATTTTGGGGCTCTCTGCTGTAATTAACTCGGGGCTGTTTCAGGGTCTCCCTGCTGTAATTAACTCGGGGCTGATTTTGGGTCCCCCTGCTGTAATTAACTCGGGGCTGATTCGGGGTCTCCCTGCTCTAATTAACTCGGGGCTGGTTCGGGGTCCCCCTGCCGTAATTAACTCGGGGCTGATTCGGGGGCCCCCTGCTGTAATTAACTCGGGGCTGATTCGGGGTCTCCCTGCTCTAATTAACTCGGGGCTGGTTCGGGGTCCCCCTGCCGTAATTAACTCGGGGCTGATTCGGGGGCCCCCTGCCGTAATTAACTCGGGGCTGGATCGGGGTCCCCCTGCCGTAATTAACTCGGGGCTGATTCGGGGTCCCCCTGCCGTAATTAACTCGGGGCTGATTCAGGGTCTCCCTGCTCTAATTAACTCGGGGCTGATTCAGGGTCTCCCTGCTCTAATTAACTCGGGGCTGATTCGGGGGCCCCCTGCCGTAATTAACTCGGGGCTGATTCAGGGTCTCCCTGCTCTAATTAACTCGGGGCTGATTCAGGGTCTCCCTGCTGTAATTAACTCGGGGCTGATTCAGGGTCTCCCTGCTGTAATTAACTCGGGGCTGATTCGGGGTCCCCCTGCCGTAATTAACTCGGGGCTGTTTCAGGGTCTCCCTGCCGTAATTAACTCGGGGCTGATTTTGGGTCCCCCTGCTCTAATTAACTCGGGGCTGATTCGGGGTCCCCCTGCTGTAATTAACTCGGGGCTGATTCGGGGTCCCCCTGCCGTAATTAACTCGGGGCTGGTTCGGGGTCCCCCTGCTGTAATTAACTCGGGGCTGATTCGGGGTCCCCCTGCTGTAATTAACTCGGGGCTGATTCGGGGTCCCCCTGCCGTAATTAACTCGGGGCTGGATCGGGGTCCCCCTGCTGTAATTAACTCGGGGCTGGTTCGGGGGCCCCCTGCCGTAATTAACTCGGGGCTGGATCGGGGTCCCCCTGCTGTAATTAACTCGGGGCTGGTTCGGGGGCCCCCTGCCGTAATTAACTCGGGGCTGGTTCGGGGGCCCCCTGCTCTAATTAACTCGGGGCTGGATCGGGGTCCCCCTGCTGTAATTAACTCGGGGCTGGTTCGGGGGCCCCCTGCCGTAATTAACTCGGGGCTGGTTCGGGGGCCCCCTGCTCTAATTAACTCGGGGCTGGATCGGGGTCCCCCTGCCGTAATTAACTCGGGGCTGGTTCGGGGTCCCCCTGCTCTAATTAACTCGGGGCTGGATCGGGGTCCCCCTGCCGTAATTAACTCGGGGCTGATTCAGGGTCTCCCTGCTGTAATTAACTCGGGGCTGGTTCGGGGTCCCCCTGCTGTAATTAACTCGGGGCTGGTTCGGGGTCCCCCTGCCGTAATTAACTCGGGGCTGGTTCGGGGTCCCCCTGCCGTCATTAACTGGGGTTTCATGGGGCCCGCCCGTGCCGCCAGCCTGTTCCTGTCCCGCGGCGCCGACCCCGAGGTGCGGAACAAGGAGGGCGACTCCCCGCTGGACCTGACCCCGGAGCGCTCCGAGGTCTGGGTGGCGCTGCAGCTCAACCGGAAGCTGCGGCTGGGGGCGGCGGGCCGCGCGCTGCACACCGAGCGCATCGTCAGCAGGTGCCCGGCCCCGCGCCCGGCCGGCCGCCGGGGGGCTTCGGGGCCTCATTTTGGGGGGATTTGGGGACTTTTGGGGGGTTTTTGGGGGGTTTTTTAAGGGTTTTGGGGGATTTTTTGGGGATTTTTTGGGTGTCTTCGGGGGTTTTCTTGGGGTTTTTTTTGGTGGGATTTTTGGGGGTTTTTTTGGGGGGGGTTTTTGGGGGTTTTTTGGGGGGGTTTTTTGGGGTTTTTTGAGAGTTTTTTGGGGGTTTTATGGAGTTTTTTGGAGAGGTTTTTTTGGGGGGGTTTTTTTCTGATTTTTTAACAATTTTATTTCAACTTACTTTCGAATTTTTTTTTTGGATCTTGTTTCAATTTTTTTTCAATTTTTTTCCCCCCATTTTTTGGGGGGGGCTTCGGGGCAGTTTTCGGGGGTCTCCGGGCGGGTTTCTGTGGGAATTTTGGCATTTCTGGTTGGATTTTCTCAGGAATTTTGACGTTTTTGGGCGGATTCCCGCAGGAATTTTTGCCTTTCCGTCTGAATTCCATGGTTTTCACCCTCGTTCCTGTGGTTTCCCCCGCAGGGACGTGGCCAGGGGCCACGAGAACGTTCCCATCCCGTGTGTGAACGGCGTGGACGAGGAGCCGTGTCCCCAGGACTACAAATACATCGCCGAGAACTGCGAGACCTCCACCATGAACATCGACCACAACATCACCCACCTGCAGGTGCGGGGCCTTGGGGGGCTCCTGGGAAAAATCGGGGGCTCCAGGGGGGGATTTTGGGTCTTTTGGGGGCTCCAGGGGGGATTTGGGGCCCTTTGGAGGCTCCTGGGGCAGCTTGGGGTAGTTGCACGGTAATTTCAGGGCGGTTTCATTACAATTCCGGGGTTTTTTGGGTGACTTCACATCAATTTTGGGCTCGTTTGGGGTAATTTTGGGTCATTTTGGGTATTTTTGGGTGATTTTATGTCAATTTTGGGCTCGTTTGGGTAATTTTGGGTCATTTCAGGTGTTTTTTCTGTAGTTCTGTGTAGTTTCATGGCAATTCCGGGTATTTTTGGGTGATTTCATGTCAATTTTGGGTAATTTTGGGTAATTTTGGGTCCTTTCAGGGGTTTTTTGTCATCCTGTGTAGTTTCACAGTAATTCTGGGTATTTTTGGGTAATTTTAGGTCAATTTTGGGCCCGTTTTGGGTAATTCTGGGTCATTTCGGGTATTTTGGGGTAATTTTTGGTCAATTTTGGGTAATTCTGGGTCCTTTCAGGGTTTTTTTGTCATCCTGTGTAGTTTCACGGTAATTCCGGGTGTTTTTGGGCGATTTTCCGCCGATTTTTGGGTGAATTTTGGGTGAATTCTTGGTGCTTTTGGCTGATTTCGTGGATTTTGGGGCCGTTCCGGTTCAATTTCAGGGATCTGGGGGGTTTTGGGGTCGTTCTGGTTTGATTTGGGGCTGTTTCGGGTCGTTTTTGGGGTGACTTTGGGTGGGTTTTGTGTCCCCCAGCACTGCACCTGCCAGGACGATTGCTCCTCCTCCAACTGCCTGTGCGGGCAGCTCAGCATCCGCTGCTGGTACGACAAGGTGAGGGGGACGCCCCGAGAAACGCCCCTGGGGCCCCAAAATCCCTAAAAATCCCCCAAAAATCCCCCTCAAAACCCCCCAAAAATCCCACCCAAAAAAACCCCAAAAAATCCCCCCAAAAAATCCCTAAAAATACCCCAAAATTCCTCCCAAAAAAACCCCAAAATCCCTAAAAATCTCCCAAAAAATCCCCCCAAAATCCCCCTCAAAACCCCCCAAAAATCCCCCCCAAAAATCCCATCCTAAAAACCCCAAAAAATCCCCCCCAAAATCCCCCCAAAAATCCCTAAAAATACCCCAAAATTCCTCCCAAAAAACCCCCAAAATCCCTAAAAATCCCCTCCAAAAATCCCCCCAAAAAACCCCCAAAAATCCCCCCAAAGCCCCCTAAAAAAACCCCAAAATTCCCCCCAAAAATCCCCCAAAAAACCCCCCAGGTGAGAGGGAGGGACCCCCCCGGGAGGGACCCCCCCCAAAACAAACCCCCAAATCCGGAGCCTCGCAGAACTTCCTGAAACGGGAAAAATCCCTTTTTTGGGGGGGGGATGATTTTCGGGGATTTTTTGGGTGTTTTCGCGGCATTTTGGGATGTTTTGTAGGATTTTTTAGGGGATTTTTTGTGGCTGTTTGTGGGGTGGTTTTGGGGATATTTTAAGGAGATTTTGGGGATATTTTAAGGGTGTTTTTGGGGCGGTTTTGGGGTATTCTCAGCGTCCCTTTTCCCCTCCCAGGACGGGCGGCTGCTGCAGGAGTTCAATAAAATCGAGCCCCCCCTGATTTTCGAGTGCAACCAGGCCTGCACCTGCTGGAGGAGCTGCAAGAACAGAGTGGTGCAGAGCGGCATCAAGTGAGGCCCCAAAATTCTCTTTTTTTCCC
>NW_027094864.1:0-47902 GCF_029207755.1 Chamaea fasciata | reverse complement strand
GGGGGGTGCCCAGGCTTTCCTCTAGGTGTCCCTGGGGGTGCCCTGCCTGTCCCCTAGGTGTCCCTGGGGCTGCCCTGGCTGTGCTCCCGATATCTCTGGGGGTGCCCTGGCTGTCCCTAGAATGCCCTGGCTGTCCCCTAGGTGTCCCTGGGGTGCCCTGGGTGCCCCTGGGGGTGCCCAGGGTGTCTCTGGGAGTGCCCTGGCTGTCCCCTAGGTGTCCCTTGGGCTGCCCTGGCTGTGCCTAGGTGTCCCTGGGGGTGCCCTGGCTCTCCTTTGGGTGCCCTGGCTGTGCCTTTGGTGTCCCAGGGGGTGCCCTGGATGTCCCCTAGGTGTCCCTGAAGGTGCCCTGGATGTCCCTGGGGTGCCCTGGCTGTCCCCTACGTGTCCCTGGGGTGCCCTGGCTGTCCCCTAGGTGTCCCTGGGGGTGCCCTGCCTGTCCCCTAGGTGTCCCTGGGGGTGCCTTGGCTGTCCCTAGATTGCCCTGGTTGTGCCCTCGGTGTCTCTGGGGGTGCCCTGGCTGTCCTTAAGGTGCCCTGGCTGTCTCCTAGGTGTCCCTGGGGGTGCCCTGGGTGTCTCTGGGGTGCCGTGACTGTCCCCTAGGTGTCCCTGGGGGTGCCCTGGGTGTCCCCAGGAGTGCCCAGGGTCTTCCTGGGAGTGCCCTGGCTGTCCCCTAGGTGTTTCTGGGGGTGCCCAGGGTGTCCCTGGGGGTGCCCTGGCTGTCCCCTAGGTGTCCCTGGGGGGCCCTTGCGGTCCCCAAGGTGTCCCTGGGCTGCCTTTGCTGTCCCCTAGGTGTCTCTGGGGTTGCCCCTAGGTGTCCCTGGGCGTGCCCTGGTTTGTCGCCTAGGTGTCCCTGGGGGTGCCCTGGCTGTCCTTGGGGTGCTCTGGCTGTCCCCTTGGTGTCCCTGGGGGTGCCCTGCCTGTCCCCTAGGTGTCCCTGGGGGAGCTCTGGCTGTCCCTAGGGTGCCCTGGCTGTCCCCTAGGTGTCCCTGGGGTGCCCCTTCTGTCTCCTAGGTGTCTCTGGGGTTGCCCCTAGGTGTCCCTGGGCGTGCCCTGGTTTGTCCCCTAGGTGTCCCTGGGGGTGCCCTGGCTGTCCCTGGGGGTGTCCTGGAGGTCCTCTAGATGTCCCTGGGGGTGCCCAGGGTGTCCCTGGCAGTGCCCTGATTGTCCCCTAGGTGTCGCTGGGGGTCCCTAGGATGTCACTGGGGTTCGCTGGCTGTCCCCTAGGTGTCCCTGGTGGTGCCCTGGGTGTCCCTGGGGTTCCCTGCCTGTCCCCTAGGTGTCCCTGGGGGTGCCCTGGCTGTCCCCTGGGTGTCCCTGGGGGTGCCCTGGAGGTCCCCTAGGTGTCCCTGGTGGTGCCCTAGCCGTGCCTGGGGTCCCCTGGGGGTTCCCTCGCTGTCCGTTGGTTGCCCTGGCTGTCCCCTAGGTGTCCCTGGGGGTACCCTGGCTGTGCCCAGGTGTCCCTGGGGGTTCCCTGGCTGTCCCCTTGGTTTCCCTGTGGGGGCCCTGGGTGTCCCTGGGGCGCCCTGGGGGTGCCCTGGCTGTCTTTGGGGGAGCCCTGGCTGTCCCTGGGGGTGCCCTGCCTGTCCCCTAGGTGTCCCTGGGGGTGCCCTGGCTGTGCCCAGGTGTCCCTGGGGGTTCCCTGGCTGTCCCTGGAGTGCCCTGGCTGTTTCCTTGGTGTCCCTGGGGGTGCCCTGGCTGTGCCCTAGGTGTCCCTGGGGTGCCCTGGCTGTCGCTGGGCGTGCCCTGCCTGTCCCCTAGTTGTCCCTGGGGGTGCCCTGGGTGTCCCATTGGTGTCCCTGGGGGTGCCCTTGCTGTCCCCTAGGTGTCCCTGGCCGTGGCCTGGCTGTCCCTTAGGTGTCCCTGGGCGTGCCCTGGAGGTCCCCTAGATGTCCCTGAGGGTGCCCTGGCTGTGCCCTAGGTGTCCCTGGTGGTGCCCTGGGTGTCCCGGGGGTGCCCTGGCTGTCCCCTAGGTGTCCCTGGGGGTACCCTGGCTCTCCCAGGGGTGCTCTGGCTGTCCCCTTGGTGTCCCTGGGGGTGCCCTACCTGTCCCCTAGGTGTCCCTGGGAGAGCCCTGGCTGTCCCTAGGGTGCCCTGGCTGTCTCCTAGGGGTCCCTCGGGGTGCCCTGGCTGTCCCCTAGGCTTCCCTGGGGGTTCCCTGGCTGTCCCTGGGGGTGCCCTGCCTGTCCCCTACGTGTCCCTGGGGGTGCCCTGGCTGTGCCCTACGTGTCCCTGGAGGTGCCCTGGCTGTCCCTGGGGTGCCATGGTTGTCCCCTACGTGTCCCTGAGGGTGGCCTGGGTGTCCCCTAGGTGTCCTTGAGGGTACCCGGGGTGTCCCTGTGGTTCCCTAGCTGTCCCCTAGGTGTCTCTGGGGGTGCCATGGCTGTCCCCTAGGTGTCCCTGGGGGTGCCCTGGAGGTCCCCTAGATGTCCCTTGGAGTGCCTTGTTTGTCCCTTGGGTTGCCCTGGCTGTCCCATTGGTGTCCCTGGGGGTGCCCTGGCTGTCCCTAGGGTGCCCTGGCTGTGCCCTCGGTGTCCCTGGGAGTGCCATGGCTGTCCCCTAGGTGTCCCTGAGGGTGCCCTGGCTGTCCACTAGGTGTCCCTGGGGGTGCCCTGGCTGTCCTTGGGGTGCTCTGGCTGTCCCCGTGGGGTATCCAAGGTGCCCTGCCTGTCCTCTAGGTGTCCCTGGGAGAGCCCTGGCTGTCCCTAGGGGGCCCTGGCTGTCTCCTTGGTGTCCCTGGGGGTGGCCTTGCTGTCCCTGGGATGCCCTGGCTGTCCCCTAGGCGTCCCTGGGGGTGCCCTGGCTGTCCCCTTGGTGTCCCTGGGGTACCGTGGCTGTCCTTTAGGTGTCCCTGGGGGGGCCCTGGCTCTCCTTGCGGTGCCCTGGCTGTCCTCTAGGTGTCCCTGAGGGTGCCCTGGCTGTCCCTGGGACTGCCCTGGAGGTCCTCTAGATGTCCCTGGGGGTGCCCTGGCTGTCACAAGGGTGCCCTGGCTGTCCCCTAGGTGTCCCTGGGGGTGCCCGGGCTGTCCCGAGGGTGCCCAGGCTGTCCCCTAGGTGTCCCTGGGGGTGCCCTGGCTGTCCCCTAGGTGTCCCTGGGGGTGTCCTTGTGTCCCTAGGGGTGCCCTGGCTGTCACAAGGGTGCCCTGGCTGTCCCCTAGTTGTCCCTGGGAGTGCCATGGCTGTCCCCTGGGTGTCCCTGAGGGTGCCCTAGCTGTCCCCGGGGTGTCCCTGGGGGTGCCCTGGCTGTCCTTGGGGTGCTCAGGCTGTCCCCTTGGTGACCCTGGGGTGCCTTGCCTGTCCCCTAGGTGTCCCTGGGGGAGCCCTGGCTGTCCCTGGGGTGCCCTGGCTGTCCCCTAGGCGTCCCTGGTGTGCCCTGGCTGTCTCCTTGGTGTCCCTGGGGGTGCCCTGGCTGTCCCTGGGGTGCCCTGGCTTTCCCCTTGGTGTCCCTGGGTGTGCCCTGGCTGTCCCCTTGGTGTCCCTGGGGTACCGTGGCTGTCCCTTAGGTGTCCTTGGGGGTGCCCTGGCTCTCCTCACGGTGCCCTGTCTGTCCCCTAGGTGTCCCTGGGTGTGCCCTACCTGTCCCCTAGGTGTCCCTGGGGGTGCCCTACCTGACCCCTAGGTGTCCCTGGGGGAGCCCTGGCTGTCCCTAGGGTACCCTGGCTGTCCCCCTAGGGGTCCCTGGGGGTGCCCTGGCTGTCCCCTAGGTGTCCCTGCGGGTGCCCTGGAGGTCCCCTAGGTGTCCCTGGGGGTGCCTGAGGTGTCCCTGTGGTTCCCTAGCTGTCCACTAGGTGTCCCTGGGGGTGCTCTGGCTGTCCTTGGGGTGCTCTGGCTGTCCCCGTGGTGTCCCCAAGGTGCCCTGCCTGTCCTCTAGGTGTCCCTGGGGGAGCCCTGGCTGTCCCTAGGGGGCCCTGGCTGTGCCCTAGGTGTCCCTGGCGTGCCCGGGTTGTCCCTGGGGTGCCCTGGGGGTGCCCTGCCTGTCCCTGGGGTTGCCCTGGCTGTCTCCTAGGTGTCCCTGGGGGTACCCTGGCTGTCCCATTGGTGTCCCTGGGCGTGCCCTGGAGGTCACCTAGATGTCCCTGGGGGTGCCCTGGGTGTCCCCTTCGTGTCCCTGGGGTTGCCATGGCTGTCCCTGGAGTGCCCTGGCTCTCCCCTAGGTGTCCCTGGGGGTGCTCTGCCTGTCCCCTAGGTGTCTCTGAGGGTGCCTTGGCTGTCCCTAGGGTGCCCTGGCTGTCCCCTAGGTGTCCCTGGGGGTGCCCTGGGTTCCCCTGCGGTGCCCTGACTGTCCCCTAGGTGTCCCTGGGGGTGCCCTGGGTGTCCCTGGGGTGCCCCGGCTGTCCCCTAGGTGTCGCCTGGGGTCCCCTGGGTGTCACTGGGGTTCCCTGGCTGTCCCCTAGGTGTCCCTGGGGGTACCCTGGCTGTCCCCTTGGTGTCCCTGGGGTACCGTGGCTGTTCCTTAGGTGTCCTTGGGGGTGCCCTGGCTCCCTTCGCGGTGCCCTGGCTGTCCCCTAGGTGTCCCTGGGGGTGCCCTGGCTGTCCCTGGGGTGCCCTGCCTGTCCCCTTGGTGTCCCTGCGGGTGCCCTGGCTGTCCCTGGGGGTGCCCTGGACGTCCTCTAGATGTCCCTGGGGTTACCCAGGGTGTCCCTGGGAGTGCCCTGACTGTCCTCTAGGTGTCGCTTGGGGTCCCCTGGTATCACTGGGGTTCCTTGGCTGTCCCCTGGGTGTCCCTGGGGTGCCCTGCCTGACCCCTAGGTGTCCCTGGGTGTTCCCTGGTTGTCCCCTAGGTGTCCCTGGGGGTGCCCTTTCTGTCCACTAGGTGTCCCTGGGGTGCCCTGGGTGTCCCTGGGGTGCCCTGCCTGACCCCTAGGTGTCCCTGGGGGTTCCCTGGTTGTCCCCTAGTTGTCCCTGGGAGTGCCCTGCCTGTTCCCTAGATGTCCCTGGAGGTGCCCTTTCTGTCCCTGGGGTGCCCTGGCTGTCCCCTAGGTGTCCCTGAGAGTGCCCTGACCGTCCCTGGGGTGCCCAGGGGGTGCCCTGGCTGTCCCTAGGGTTCCCTGGCAATCCCCTAGGTGTCCCTGGGGGTGCCCTGGCTGTCCCTGGGGTGCCCTGGCTGTCCCCTAGGTGTCCCTGGGGTTGCCCTTGTGTCCCTGGGGGTGCCCTGGGCGTCCCTTAGGTGTCCCTGGGGGTGCCCTTGTGTCCCTGGGGGTGCCCTGGCTGTCCCTTAGGTGTCCCTGGGGGTGCCCGGGCTTTCCCGAGGGTGTCCTGGCTGTCCCCAATGTGTCCCTGGGCGTGCCCTGGCTGTCCCTTAGGTGTCCCTGGGGGTGCCCTGGCTGTCCCTGGAGTGCCCTGGCTGTCCCCTAGGTGTCCCTGTGGGTGCCCTGGGTGTCCCTGCGACGCCCTTGGGGTGCCCTGACTGTCCCTGGGGGTTCCCTGTCTGTCACTAGGGTGCCCTGGCTGTCCCCTTCGTATCCCTGGGGTTGCCCTGGCTGTCCCTGGAGTGCCCTGGCTGTCCCCTAGGTGTCCCTGGGGGTGCTCTGCCTGTCCCCAGGGTGTCCCTGGGGTGCCTTGGCTGTCCCTAGGGTGCCCTGGTTGTCCCCTAGGTGTCCCTGGGGGTGCCCTGGGTTCTCCCTGCTGTGCCCTGACTGTCCCCTAGGGGTCGCTGGGGGTCCCCCTGGGTGTCACTGTGGTTCCCTGGCTGTCCCCTAGGTGTCCCTGGGGGTGCCCTGGCTGTCCCTGCAGTGCCGTGGCTGTGCCCTAGGTGTCCCTGGGGGTACCCTGGCTGTCCGCTTGGTGTTCCTGTGGGTGCCCTGGGGGTCCCTAGGGCGCTCTGGGGGTGCCCTGGCTGTCCCTGGCTGTCCTCTGGGTGTCCCTGGGGGTGCCCTGCCTGTCCCCCTAGGTGTCCCTGGGGGTGCCCTGGCTGTGCCCTAGGTGTCCCTGGGGGTGCACTGGCTGTCCCTGGAGTGCCCTGGGGATGCCCTGGCTGTCCCTGGGGGGTGCCCTGGATGTGCCCTCGGTGTCTCTGGGGGTGCCCTGGCTGTTTGTAAGGTGCCCTGGCTGTCCCCTAGGTGTCCCTGGGGGTGCCCTGGGTGTCCCGGGGGTGCCCCTGGCTGTCCCCTAGGTGTCCCTGGGGTTGCCCTGACTGTCCCTGGGGTGCTCTGGCTGTCCCCTTGGTGTCCCTGGGGGTGCCCTGCCTGTCCCCTAGGTGTCCCTGGGGGAGCCCTGGCTGTCCCTAGGGGTGCCCTGGCTGTCCCCTAGGGTTCCCTGGGGTGCCCTGGCTGTCCTCTAGGCATCCCCGGGGGTTCCCTGGCTGTCCCTGGGGGTGTCCTGCCTGTCCCCTACGTGTCCCTGAGGGTGCCCTGGGTGTCCCTGGGGTGCCCTGGGGGTGCCCTGGCAGTCCCTGGGGTGCCCTGGCTGTCCCCTAGGTGTCCCTGGGGGTGCCCTGGCTGTCTCCTTGGTGTCCCTGGGGGTGCCACTGGCTGTCCCTGGGGGTGCCCTGGCTGTCCCCTTGGTGTCCCTGGGTGTACCCTGGCTGTCCCCTTGGTGTCCCTGGGGTACCGTGTGCTGTCCCTAAGGTGTCCTTGGGGGTGCCCTGGCTCTCCTCGCGGTGCCCTGGCTGTCCCCTAGGTGTCCCTGGGGGTGCCCTGGGTGTCCCTGGGGTGCCCTGGCTGTCCCCTTGGTGTCCCTGGGGGTGCCCTGGCTGTCCCTGGGGGGTGCCCTGGACGTCCTCTAGATGTCCCTGGGGTTGCCCAGGGTGTCCCTGGGAGTGCCCTGACTGTCCTCTAGGTGTCGCTTGGGGTCCCCTGGTATCACTGGGGTTCCCTGGCATGTCCACTAGGTGTCCCTGGGGGTGCCCTGGGTGTCCCTGGGGTGGCCTGCCTGACCCCTAGGTGTCCCTGGGGGTTCCCTGGTTGTCCCCTAGGTGTCCCTGGGGGTGCCCTGCCTGTTCCCTAGGTGTCCCTGGAGGTGCCCTTTCTGTCCCTGGGGTGCCCTGGCTGTCCCCTAGGTGTCCCTGAGAGTGCCCTGACCGTCCCTGGGGTGCCCAGGGGGTGCCCTGGCTGTCCCTAGGGTTCCCTGGCAATCCCCTAGGTGTCCCTGGGGGTGCCCTGGCTGTTCCCTGGGGTGCCCTGGCTGTCCCCTAGGTGTCCCTGGGAATGCCCTTGTGTCCCTGGGGTTGCCCTGGGTGTCCCTAGGGTGCCCTGGCTGTCCCCTAGGTGTCTCTGGGGGTGCCCGGCTTTCCCGAGGGTGTCCCTGGCTGTCCCCAAGGTGTCCCTGGGCGTGCCTGGCTGTCCCTTAGGTGTCCCTGGGCGTGCCCTGGAGGTCACCTAGATGTCCTGGGGGTGCCCTGTCTGTCCCCTAGGTGTCCCTGGGCGTGCCCTGGCTGTCCCTGGAGTGCCCTGGCTGTCCCCTAGGTGTCCCTGTGGGTACCCTGGCTGTCCCCTTGGTCTCCCTTTGGGTGCCCTGGGTGTCCCTGCCGACGCCCTGGGGGTGCCCTGGCTGTCCCTGTGGGTTCCCTGGCTGTCCCTAGGGTGCCCTGGGTGTCCCCTTCGTGTCCCTGGGGGTGCCTTGGCTGTCCCTAGGGTGCCCTGGCTGTCCCCTAGGTGTCCCTGGGGGTGCCCTGGGTTCCCCTGCGGTGCCCTGACTGTCCCCTAGGTGTCCCTGGGGGTGCCCTGGGTGTCCCTGGGGTGCCCCGGCTGTCCCCTAGGTGTCGCTGGGGGTCCCCTGGGTGTCACTGGGGTTCCCTGGCTGTCCCCTAGGTGTCCCTGGGGGTGCCCTGGCTGTCCCTGCAGTGCGCTGGCTGTGCCCTAGATGTCCCTGGGGGTGCCCTGTCTGTCCCCTAGGTGTCCCTGGGGGTACCCTGGCTGTCCCCTTGGTGTCCCTGGGGGTGCCCTGGCTGTCCCTGGGGTGCCCTGGCTATCCCCTAGGTGACCTGGGGTGCCATGACTGTCTCCTTGGTGTCCCTGGGGGTGCCCTGGCTGTCCCTGAAGTGCCTTGGCTGTCTCCTAGGTGTCCCTGGGGGTGCCCTGGCTGTCCCTGGGGTGCCCTGGCTGTCTCCTCAGTGTCCCTGGGGGTGCCCTGGCTGTCCCCTTGGTGTCCCTAGGGGGGCCCTGGTGTCCCTGGCGGTGCCCTGGCTGTCCCCTAGGTGTCCCTGGGCGTGGCCTGGCTGTCCCTTAGGTGTCCCTGGGCGTGCCCTGGAGGTGCCCTAGATGTCCCTGGGGGTGCCCTGTCTGTCCCCTAGGTGTCCCTGGGGGTGCCCTGGCTGTCCCTGGAGTGCCCTGGCTGTGCCCTAGGTGTCCCTTGGGGTACCCTGCCTGTCCCCTAGTTGTCCCTGGGGGTGCCCTGGCTGTCCCTGGGGTGCCCTGGCTGTTTCCTAGGTGTCCCTGGGGGTGCCCTGGCTGTCCCCTTGGTGTCCCTGGGGTCCTGTGTCTGAACCTTAGGTGTCCCTGGGGGTGCCCTGGCTCTCCTTGCGGTGCCCTGGCTGTCCCCTAGGTGTCCCTGGGGGTGCCCTGGCTGTCCCTGGGGCTTCCCTGGCGGTCCTCTAGATGTCCCTGGGGGTGCCCAGGGTGTCCCTGGGAGTGCCCTGACTGTCCCCTAGGTGTCGCTGGGGGTCCCCTAGGTGTCACTGGGCTTCCCTGGCTGTCCCCTAGGTGTCCCTGGGGGTGCCCTGGCTGTCCCTGGGGTGCCCAGGCTGTCCCCTAGGTGTCCCTGGGGGTGTCCTTCTGTCTCTGGGGGTGCCCTGGCTGTCCCAAGGGTGCCCTGGCTGTCCCCTAGATGTCTCTGGGGGTGCCCTGTTGTTCCCCTAGGTGTCCTTGGGGGTGCCCTGGCTGTCCCCTTGGTGTCCCATGGGGTACCCTGGCTGTCCCCTTGGTGTCCCTGTTGGTGCCCTGGGTGTCCCTGGGGCGCTCTGGGGGTGCCCTGGCTGTCCCTGGAGTGCCCTGGCTGTCCCCTTGGTGTCCCTGGGGGTGCCCTGGCTGTCCCCTAGGTGTCCCTGGGGGTGCCCTGCCTGTCTCCGAGGTGTCCCTGGGGGTGCCCTGGCTGTCCCTAGCGTTCCCTGGCTGTGCCCTAGGTGTCCCTGGGGTGCCCTGCCTGTCCCCTGGTTATCCCTGGGGGTGCCCTGGCTGTCCCAAGGGTGCCCTGGATGTGCCCTCGGTGTCTCTTGAGGTGCCCTGGCTGTCCCTAGGGTGCCCTGGCTGTCTCCTAGGTGTCCCTTGGTGTGCCCTGGCTGTCCCTGGGGTGCCCTGGCTGTCCCCTAGGTGTCCTTGAAGGTGCCCAGCTTGTCCCTGGGGTGCCCTGGCTGTCCCGTACGTGTCCCTGGGGGTTCTCAGGGTGTCCCTGGGCGTGCCCTGGAGGTCCCCTAGGTTTCCTTGGGGTTGCCCTGGCTGTCCCTGGGGTGCCCTGGCTGTCTCCTAGGTGTCCCTGGTGGTTCCCTGGCTGTCTCCTTGGTGTCCGTGGAGTGCTCTGGCTGTCCCTGGGGTGCCCTGGCTGTGCCCTAAGTGTCCCTGGGGGTGCCGTTGGTGTCCCTGGGGTGTCCTGGCTGTCCCCTAGGTATCCCTGGGGGGGCCCTGGGTGTCCCGGGGGGTGCCCAGGCTTTCCTCTAGGTGTCCCTGGGGGTGCCCTGCCTGTCCCCTAGGTGTCCCTGGGGCTGCCCTGGCTGTCCCCTAGGTGTCCCTGGGGGTGCCCTGGCTGTGCTCTCGATATCTCTGGGGGTGCCCTGGCTGTCCCTAGAATGCCCTGGCTGTCCCCTAGGTGTCACTGGGGTTCCCTGGGTGCCCCTGGGATTGCCCAGGGTGTCTCTGGGAGTGCCCTGGCTGTCCCCTAGGTGTCCCTGGGGCTGCCCTGGCTGTGCCTAAGTGTCCCTGGGGGTGTCCTGGCTCTCCCTTGTGTGTCCTGGCTGTGCCTTTGGTGTCCCTGGGGGTGCCCTGGAGGTGCCCTAGGTGTCTCTGAAGGTGCCCTGGGTGTCCCTGGGGTGCCCTGGCTGTCCCCTAGGTGTCCCTGGGTTACCCTGTCTGTCCCCTAGGTATCCCTGGGGGTGCCCTGGCTGTCCCCGAGGTGTCCCTGGGGGTGTCCTGGCTGTCCCTGGGGGTGTCCTGGAGGTCCTCTAGGTGTCCCTGGGGGTGCCCAGGTTGTCACTGGGGTTCCCTGGCTGTCCCCTAGGTGTCCCTGGGGTTGCATTGGGGTGCCCTGGCTGTCCCCTAGGTGTCCCTGGGTGTGCCCTGGCTGTGCCTAGGTGTCCCTGGGGGTGCCCTGGCTCTCCTTTGGGTGCCCTGGCTGTGCCTTTGGTGTCCCTGGGGGTGCCCTGGAGGTCCCCTAGGTGTCCCTGAAGGTGCCCTGGGTGTCCCTGGGGTGCCATGGCTGTCCCCTAGGTGTCCCTGGGGGTGCCCTGCCTGTCCCCTAGGTGTCCCTGGGGGTGCCTTGGCTGTCCCTAGGGTGCCCTGGTTGTGCCTTCGGTGTCTCTGGGGGTGCCCTGGCTGTCCCTAGGGTGCCATGGCTGTCCCCTAGGTGTCCCTGGGGGTGCCCTGGGTGTCTCTGGGGTGCCGTGACTGTCCCCTAGGTGTCCCTGGGGGTGCCCTGGGCGTCCCCAGTAGTGCCCAGGGTCTCCCTGGGAGTGCCCTGGCTGTCCCCTAGGTGTTTCTGGGGGTGCCCAGGGTGTCCCTGGGGGTGCCCTGGCTGTCCCCTAGGTGTCGCTGGGGGTGCCCTGGGTGTCCCTGGGGTGCCATGGCTGTCCCCTAGGTGTCCCTGGGGGGCCCTTGCTGTCCCCTAGGTGTCCCTGGGCTGCCTTTGCTGTCCCCTAGGTGTCCCTTATGGTGCCCTGGCTGTCCTTGGGGTGCTCTGGCTGTCTCCTTGCTGTCCCTGGGGGTGCCCTGCCTGTCCCCTAGGTGTCCCTGGGGGAGCTCTGGCTGTCCCTAGGGTGCCCTGGCTGTCCCCTAGGTGTCCCTGGGGTGCCCTTTCTGTCTCCTAGGTGTCTCTGGGGTTGCCCCTAGGTGTCCCTGGGCGTGCCCTGGTTTGTCCCCTAGGTGTCCCTGGGGGTGCCCTGGCTGTCCCTGGGGGTGTCCTGTAGGTCCTCTAGATGTCCCTGGGGGTGCCCAGGGTGTCCCTGGCAGTGCCCTGATTGTCCCCTAGGTGTCGCTGGGGTTCCCCTGGCTCTCCCAGGGGTGCTCTGGCTGTCCCCTTGGTGTCCCTGGGGGTGCCCTACCTGTCCCCTAGGTTTTCCTGGGGTAGCCCTGGCTGTCCCTAGGGTGCCCTGGCTGTCCCCTAGGGGTCCCTGGGGGTGCCCTGGCTGTCCCCTAGGCTTCCCTGGGGGTTCCCTGGCTGTCCCTGGGGGTGCCCTGCCTGTCCCCTACGTGTCCCTGGGGGTGCCCTGGCTGTGCCCTACGTGTCCCTGGAGGTGCCCTGGCTGTCCCTGGGGTGCCCTGGTTGTCCCCTACGTGTCCCTGAGGGTGGCCTGGGTGTCCCCTAGGTGTCCCTGGGGGTGCCCTGGGTGTCCCTGGGGTTCCCTAGCTGTCCCACAGGTGTCCCTGGGGGTGCCCTGGTGGTCGCCTAGGTGTCCCTGGGGGTGCCCGGGGTGTCCCTATAGTTCCCTAGCTGTCCCCTAAGTGTCCCTGAGGGTGCCCTGGCTGTCCCCTAGGTGTCCCTGCGGGTGCCCTGGAGGTCCCCTAGGTGTCCCTGGGAGTGTCTTGTTTGTCCCTTGGGTTGCCCTGGCTGTCCCATTGGTGTCCCTTGGGGTGCCCTGGCTGTCCCTAGGGTACCCTGGCTGTGCCCTCGGTGTCCCTGGGGTGCCCTTGTTGTCCCCTAGGTGTCCCTGGGAGTGCCATGGCTGTCCCCTGGGTGTCCCTGAGGGTGCCCTGCCTGTTTCCTAGGTGTCCCTGGGGGTGCTCTGTCTGTCCCCTAGGTGTCCCTGGGGGTTTCCTGGCAGTCCCCTAGGTGTCCCTGGGGTGCCCTGGCTGTCCCTGGGGGTCCCCTGCCTGTCCCCTAGTTGTCCCTGGGGGTGCCCTGGCTGTCCCTAGGGTGCCCTGGCTGTCCCCTAGGTGTCCCTGGGGTTTCCCTGGCTGTCCCTGGGGTGCTCTGGCTGTCCCCTTGGTGTCCCTGGAGGTCCCCTGCCTGTCCCCTAGGTGTCCCTGGGGGAGCCGTGGCTGTCCCTAGGGTGCCCTGGCTGTCCCCTAGGTGTCCCTGCGGGTGCCCTGGCTGTCTCCTTGGTGTCCCTGGGGTACCGTGGCTGTCCCTTAGGTGTCCCTGGGGGTGCCCTGGCTCTCCTCACGGTGCCCTGGCTTTCCCCTAGGTGTCCCTGGGGGTGCCCTGGCTGTCCCTGGGGCTGCCCTGGAGGTCCTCTAGATGTCCCTGGGGTTTCCAAGGGTGTCCCTGGGAGTGCCCTGACTGTCCCCTATTTGTCGCTGGGGGTGCCCTGGAGGTCCCCTAGGTGTCCCTGGGGGTGCCCTCGGTGTCCCTGGGTTGCCCTGGCTGTCCCGTAGGTGTCCCTCGGGGTGCCCTGCCTGTCCCCTAGGTGTCCCTGAGGGTACCCGGGGTGTCCCTGTGGTTCCCTAGCTGTCCCCTAGGTGTCTCTGGGGGTGCCCTGGCTGTCCCCTAGGTGTCCCTGGGGGTGCCCTGGAGGTCCTTTAGGTGTCCCTGGGGGTGCCCAGGGTGTCACTGGGGTTCCCTGGCTGTCCCCTAGGTGTCCCTGGGGTTGCCCTGGGGTGCCCTGGCTGTGCCCTCGGTGTCCCTGAGGGTGCCCTGGTTGTCCCTGGGGTGCCCTGGAGGTCCTCTAGGTGTCCGTGGGGGTGCCCAGGGTGTCACTGTGGTGCCCTGGCTGTCCCCTTGGTGTCCCTGGGGGTGCCCTCGCTGTCCCGGGGGTGCCCTGGCTGTCCCCTACTTGTCCCTGGGGTGCCCTGCCTTTCCCCTGGATGTCCCTGGGGGTGCCCTGGCTGTCCCCTTGGTGTCCCTGGGGGTGCCCTCGTGTCCTTGGGGGTACCCTGGCTGTCCCTAGGGTGCCCTGTGTTGGGGGTTGGGTTTGTTCCTTCTTTCTCTGGGGAATTTTTTCCCCACGGGTTGCCAAGGGAACCGAGTGTTAGATACTTGAGAGTGCTTGGCTGAAACAAAGAAATGGACAAAAGGTAGAAAGGGGAGATAACACAGGAAAAAGACACAGCTTGAGGCAGCTGCGTGCTTTTCTGCTTCCGGCGTTCGGGAGACGCGTGTCAGCCGCTCCTCGAGGATCTCAGCCGCCGTTTTTTCTGCCTCGCCGTCGAGCTGCTTCGGCGCTGCTCCTCTTGCTGCAGCGTGACCCTGCACTCCCTGCGCTGCCGAGACATCCTGCCCCTGCCTGCCGGGACACCCTGCCATCCCAGCTACCAGCCCGAGACTTTTCCACTGTTCCAGCTTGGTGCTCTGAAGATCCTGCAGAGACACCGAAACCAAACTGCTCTGAGTTTTGTGAAACAAAGCCCTCAAAGTTCTTGATACTGTTGTCGTTTGTCATTAATGCTGTAGTTGTTTGGTGGGGGGGGGAGTTTTTTTTGTGTTTGTTTGCTTTGTATTACATACTAATAAAGAACTGCTATTCCTATTTCCCAAATCTTTGCCAAAAAGCCTCTGATTGTAATTTTACCTAACAGATACCTGTCTTCCTAAACCAAGACAGCCCTGGCTGTGCCCTAGGTTTCCCTGGGGGTGCCCTAGCTATCCCCGAGGTGTCCCTGGGCATGCCCTGGCTGTCCCTTAGGTATCTCTGGGCGTGCCTTGGAGGTCCCCTAGGTGTCCCTGGGGGTGCCCTGTCTGTCCCCTAGATGTCCCTGGGGGTGCTCTGGCTGTCCCCTAGGTGTCCCTGGGGGTACCCTGGCTGTCCCCTTGGTGTCCTGTGGGTTCCCTGGCTCTCCCTGGGGAGCCTTGGGGGTGCCCTGGCTGTCCCTGGGGGTGCCCTGGCTGTCCCCTAGGTGTCCCTGGGGGTGCACTGCCTGTCCCCTAGGTGTCCCTGGGGGTGCCCTGGGTGTCCCTGCGAGTGTCCAGGGTGTCCCTGGGAGTGCCCTTGCTGTCCCGTAGGTGTTCCTGGGGGTGCCCAGGGTGTCCCTGGGGATGCCCTGCCTGTCTCCTAGGTGTCCCTGGGGGTGCCCTGGAAGTCCCTGGGGTGCCATGGCTGTCCCCTAGGTGTCCCTGGGGGGGCCCTTGCTGTCCCCTAGGTGTCCCTGGGGTGCCCTTGCTGTCCCCTAGGTGTCCCTGGGGGTGCCCGTGCTGTCCCCTAGGTTTTCCTGGGGGTGCCCAGGGTGTCCCTGGGGATGCCCTGGCTGTCCCGTAGGTGTCCCTGGGGGTGCCCTGGGTGTCCCCTAGCTGTCCCTGGGGGTGGCATGGGTGTCCCTTGGGTGCCCTGGCTGTCTCCTAGCTGTCCCTGGTGGTGTCCTGTGTCACCCTGGGGTGCCCTGGCTGTCCCCTAGGTGTCCCTGGGGGTGCCCTGGTGTCCCTGGGGGTGCCCTGGCTGTCCCTAGGGTGCCCTGGCTGTGCCCTAGGTGTCCCTGGGGGTGCCCTGGCTGTCCCCTAGGTGTCCCTGGGGGTGCCCTTGTGTCCCTGGGGGTGCCCTGGCTGTCCCTAGGGTGCCCTGGCTGTCCCCTAGGTGTCCCTGGGGGAGCCCTGGCTGTCCCTGGTGGTGCCCTGGCTGTCCCGTTCGTGTCCCTGGGGGTGCCCTGGGTGTCCCTGGGGTGCCCTGGGGGCGCCCTTGCTGTCCCTGGGGGTGCCTTGGCTGTCTCTTGGTGTCCCTGTGGGTGCCCTGGCTGTCCCAGGGGTGCCCTGGGGGTGCCCTGGCTGTCCCTGGGGGTGCCCTGGCTGTCCCCCAGGTGTCCCTGGGGCTGCCCTGTCTGTCTCTATGGCGCCCCGGATGTGCCCTCGGTTTCTCTGGGGGTGCCCTGGCTGTCCCTAGGGTGCCCTGTCTGTCCCATAGGTGTCCCTGGGGTGCCCTGGGTGTCCCGTAGGTGACCCTGGGGGTGCCCAGGGTGTCCCTGATGGTGCCCTGGCTGTGCCGTAGGTGTCCCTGGAGGTGCCCTGGCTGTCCCCTAGGTGTCCCTGGGGGTGCCTTGGGTGACCCTGGGGTGCCCTGGCTGAACCGTAGGTGTCCCTGGGGGTGCCCTGGCTGTCCCCTTGGTGTCCCTGGGGGTGCCCAGGGTGTCCCTGATGGTGCCCTGGCTGTGCCGTACGTGTCCCTGAAGGTGCCCTGGCTGTCCCCTAGGTGTCCCTGGGGGTGCCCTGGCTGTCCCGGGGGTGCCCTAGCTGTCCCCTAGGTTTCCCTGGGGGTGTTCTGGCTGTCCCTGGGGGTGCCCTGGCTGTCCTTTAGGTGTCCGTGGGGGTGCCCAGGGTGTCACTGGGGTTCCCTGGCTGCCCCCTAGGTGTCCCTGGGGTTGCCCTGGGGTGCCCTGGCTGTGCCCTCGGTGTCCCTGAGGGTGCCCTGGTTGTCCCTGGGGTGCCCTGGAGGTCCTCTAGGTGTCCGTGGGGGTGCCCAGGGTGTCACTGTGGTGCCCTGGCTGTCCCCTTGGTGTCCCTGGGGGTGCCCTGGCTGTCCCGGGGGTGCCCTGGCTGTCCCCTACTTGTCCCTGGGGTGCCCTGCCTTTCCCCTGGATGTCCCTGGGGGTGCCCTGGCTGTCCCCTTGGTGTCCCTGGGGGTGCCCTCGTGTCCTTGGGGGTACCCTGGCTGTCCCTAGGGTGCCCTGTGTTGGGGGTTGGGTTTGTTCCTTCTTTCTCTGGGGAATTTTTTCCCCACGGGTTGCCAAGGGAACCGAGTGTTAGATACTTGAGAGTGCTTGGCTGAAACAAAGAAATGGACAAAAGGTAGAAAGGGGAGATAACACAGGAAAAAGACACAGCTTGAGGCAGCTGCGTGCTTTTCTGCTTCCGGCGTTCGGGAGACGCGTGTCAGCCGCTCCTCGAGGATCTCAGCCGCCGTTTTTTCTGCCTCGCCGTCGAGCTGCTTCGGCGCTGCTCCTCTTGCTGCAGCGTGACCCTGCACTCCCTGCGCTGCCGAGACATCCTGCCCCTGCCTGCCGGGACACCCTGCCATCCCAGCTACCAGCCCGAGACTTTTCCACTGTTCCAGCTTGGTGCTCTGAAGATCCTGCAGAGACACCGAAACCAAACTGCTCTGAGTTTTGTGAAACAAAGCCCTCAAAGTTCTTGATACTGTTGTCGTTTGTCATTAATGCTGTAGTTGTTTGGTGGGGGGGGGAGTTTTTTTTGTGTTTGTTTGCTTTGTATTACATACTAATAAAGAACTGCTATTCCTATTTCCCAAATCTTTGCCAAAAAGCCTCTGATTGTAATTTTACCTAACAGATACCTGTCTTCCTAAACCAAGACAGCCCTGGCTGTGCCCTAGGTTTCCCTGGGGGTGCCCTAGCTATCCCCGAGGTGTCCCTGGGCATGCCCTGGCTGTCCCTTAGGTATCTCTGGGCGTGCCTTGGAGGTCCCCTAGGTGTCCCTGGGGGTGCCCTGTCTGTCCCCTAGATGTCCCTGGGGGTGCTCTGGCTGTCCCCTAGGTGTCCCTGGGGGTACCCTGGCTGTCCCCTTGGTGTCCTGTGGGTTCCCTGGCTCTCCCTGGGGAGCCTTGGGGGTGCCCTGGCTGTCCCTGGGGGTGCCCTGGCTGTCCCCTAGGTGTCCCTGGGGGTGCACTGCCTGTCCCCTAGGTGTCCCTGGGGGTGCCCTGGGTGTCCCTGCGAGTGTCCAGGGTGTCCCTGGGAGTGCCCTTGCTGTCCCGTAGGTGTTCCTGGGGGTGCCCAGGGTGTCCCTGGGGATGCCCTGCCTGTCTCCTAGGTGTCCCTGGGGGTGCCCTGGAAGTCCCTGGGGTGCCATGGCTGTCCCCTAGGTGTCCCTGGGGGGGCCCTTGCTGTCCCCTAGGTGTCCCTGGGGTGCCCTTGCTGTCCCCTAGGTGTCCCTGGGGGTGCCCGTGCTGTCCCCTAGGTTTTCCTGGGGGTGCCCAGGGTGTCCCTGGGGATGCCCTGGCTGTCCCGTAGGTGTCCCTGGGGGTGCCCTGGGTGTCCCCTAGCTGTCCCTGGGGGTGGCATGGGTGTCCCTTGGGTGCCCTGGCTGTCTCCTAGCTGTCCCTGGTGGTGTCCTGTGTCACCCTGGGGTGCCCTGGCTGTCCCCTAGGTGTCCCTGGGGGTGCCCTGGTGTCCCTGGGGGTGCCCTGGCTGTCCCTAGGGTGCCCTGGCTGTGCCCTAGGTGTCCCTGGGGGTGCCCTGGCTGTCCCCTAGGTGTCCCTGGGGGTGCCCTTGTGTCCCTGGGGGTGCCCTGGCTGTCCCTAGGGTGCCCTGGCTGTCCCCTAGGTGTCCCTGGGGGAGCCCTGGCTGTCCCTGGTGGTGCCCTGGCTGTCCCGTTCGTGTCCCTGGGGGTGCCCTGGGTGTCCCTGGGGTGCCCTGGGGGCGCCCTTGCTGTCCCTGGGGGTGCCTTGGCTGTCTCTTGGTGTCCCTGTGGGTGCCCTGGCTGTCCCAGGGGTGCCCTGGGGGTGCCCTGGCTGTCCCTGGGGGTGCCCTGGCTGTCCCCCAGGTGTCCCTGGGGCTGCCCTGTCTGTCTCTATGGCGCCCCGGATGTGCCCTCGGTTTCTCTGGGGGTGCCCTGGCTGTCCCTAGGGTGCCCTGTCTGTCCCATAGGTGTCCCTGGGGTGCCCTGGGTGTCCCGTAGGTGACCCTGGGGGTGCCCAGGGTGTCCCTGATGGTGCCCTGGCTGTGCCGTAGGTGTCCCTGGAGGTGCCCTGGCTGTCCCCTAGGTGTCCCTGGGGGTGCCTTGGGTGACCCTGGGGTGCCCTGGCTGAACCGTAGGTGTCCCTGGGGGTGCCCTGGCTGTCCCCTTGGTGTCCCTGGGGGTGCCCAGGGTGTCCCTGATGGTGCCCTGGCTGTGCCGTACGTGTCCCTGAAGGTGCCCTGGCTGTCCCCTAGGTGTCCCTGGGGGTGCCCTGGCTGTCCCGGGGGTGCCCTAGCTGTCCCCTAGGTTTCCCTGGGGGTGTTCTGGCTGTCCCTGGGGGTGCCCTGGCTGTCCTTTAGGTGTCCGTGGGGGTGCCCAGGGTGTCACTGGGGTTCCCTGGCTGCCCCCTAGGTGTCCCTGGGGTTGCCCCGGGGTGCCCTGGCTGTCCCCTAAGTGTCCCTGGGGGTGCCCTGGCTGTCCTTAGGTGTCCCTGGGGGTGCCCTGGCTCTCCCTAGGGTGCCCTGGCTGTGCCCTCAGTGTCCCTGGGGGTGCCCTGGAGGTCCCCTAGGTGTCCCTGAGGGTGCCCTGGCTGTCCCCTAGGTGTCCCTGGGGATGCCCTGGCTGTCCCCTAGGTGTCCCTGGGCGTGCCCTGCCTTTCCCCTGGGTGTCCTTGGGGGTGCCCTGGAGGTCCCCTTGGTGTCCCTGTGGCTGCCCTGGGTGTCCCTGGGGGTGCCCTGGGTGTCCCTAGGGGGCCCTGGCTGTCCCCTAGGTGTCCGTGCGGTGCCCTGGCTGTCTCCTTGGTGTCCTTGGGGGTGCCCTGGCTGTCCCTGGGGTGCCCTTGCTGTCCCCTAGGTGTCCCTGTGGGTGACCTGGCTGTCACCTTGGTGTCCCTGGGGTACCGTGGCTGTCCCTTAGGTGTCCCTGGGGGAGCCCTGACTGTCCCTAGGGGGCCCTGGCTGTCCCCTAGGTGTCCGTGCGGTGCCCTGGCTGTCTCCTTGGTGTCCCTGGGGGTGCCCTGGCTGTCCCTGGGGTGCCGTGGCTATCCCCTAGGTGTCCCTGGGGTGCCATGACTGTCTCCTTGGTGTCCCTGGGGGTGCCCTGGCTGTCCCTGAAGTGCCTTGGCTGTCTCCTAGGTGTCCCTGGAGGTGCCCTGGCTGTCCCTGGGGTGCCCTGGCTGTCTCCTCGGTGTCCCTGGGGGTGCCCTGGCTGTCCCCTTGGTGTCCCTGGGCGTGGCCAGGCTGTCCCTTAGGTGTCCCTGGGCGTGCCCTGGAGGTGCACTAGATGTCCCTGGCGGTGCCCTGTCTGTCCCCTAGGTGTCCCTGGGGGTGCCCTGGCTGTCCCTGGAGTGCCCTGGCTGTGCCCTAGGTGTCCCTGGGGGTACCCTGGCTGTCCCATTGGTGTCCATGTGGGTGCCCTGGGTGTCCCTGGGGCGCTCTGGGGGTGCCGTGGCTGTCCCTTGAGTGCCCTGGCTGTCCTCTAGGTGTCCCTGGGGGTGCCCTGGCTGTCCCCTAGGTGCCTGTGCGGTGCCCTGGCTGTCTCCTTGGTGTCCCTGGGGGTGCCCTGGCTGTCCCTGGGGTGCCCTGGCTGTTTCCTAGGTGTCCCTGGGGGTGCCCTGGCTGTCCCCTTGGTGTCCCTGGGGTCCTGTGTCTGTCCCTTAGGTGTCCCTGGGGGTGCCCTGGCTCTCCTTGCGGTGCCCTGGCTGTCCCCTAGGTGTCCCTGGTGTGCCCTGGCTTTCTCCTTGGTGTCCCTGGGGGTGCCCTGGCTGTCCCTGGGGTGCCCTGGCTCTCCGCTTGGTGTCCCTGGGCGTGCCCTGGCTGTCCCCTTGGTGTCCCTGGGGTACCGTGGCTGTCCCTTAGGTGTTCTTGCGGGTGCCCTGGCTGTCCCTGGGGTGCCCTGGCTGTTTCCTAGGTGTCCCTGGGGGTGCCCTGGCTGTCCCCTTGGTGACCCTGGGGTGCCCTGCCTGTCCCCTAGGTGTCCCTGGGGGAGCCCTGGCTGTCCCTGGGGTGCCCTGTCTGTCCCCTAGGTGTCCCTGGTGTGCCCTGGCTGTCTCCTTGGTGTCCCTGGGGGTGCCCTGGCTGTCCCTGGGGTGCCCTGGCTCTCCGCTTGGTGTCCCTGGGGGTGCCCTGGCTGTCCCCTTGGTGTCCCTGGGGTACCGTGGCTGTCCCTTAGGTGTCCTTGGGGGTGCCCTGGCTCTCCTCACGGTGCCCTGGCTGTCCCCTAGGTGTCCCTGGGGCTGCCCTAGCTGTCCCCTAGGTGTCCCTGGGGGTGCCCCACCTGACCCCTAGGTGTCCCTGGGGGAGCCCTGGCTGTCCCTAGGGTGCCCTGGCTGTCCCCTAGGGGTCCCTGGGGGTGCCCTGGCTGTCCCCTAGGTGTCCCTGCGGGTGCCCTGGAGGTCCCCTAGGTGTCCCTGGGGGTGCCCGAGGTGTCCCTGTGGTTCCCTAGCTGTCCCCTAGGTGTCCCTGGGGGTGCCCTGGCTGTCCCTAGGGTGCCCTGGCTGTCCGCTAGGTGTCCCTGGGGGTGCCCTGGCTGTCCTTGGGGTGCTCTGGCTGTCCCCGTGGTGTCCCCAAGGTGCCCTGCCTGTCCTCTAGGTGTCCCTGGGGGAGCCCTGGCTGTCCCTAGGGGGCCCTGGCTGTCCCCTAGGTGTCCGTGCGGTGCCCTGGCTGTCTCCTTGGTGTCCTTGGGGGTGCCCTGGCTGTCCCTGGGGTGCCCTGGCTGTCCCCTAGGTGTCCCTGTGGGTGACCTGGCTGTCACCTTGATGTCCCTGGGGTACCGTGGCTGTCCCTTAGGTGTCCCTGGGGGAGCCCTGACTGTCCCTAGGGGGCCCTGGCTGTCCCCTAGGTGTCCGTGCGGTGCCCTGGCTGTCTCCTTGGTGTCCCTGGGGGTGCCCTGGCTGTCCCTGGGGTGCCGTGGCTATCCCCTAGGTGTCCCTGGGGTGCCATGACTGTCTCCTTGGTGTCCCTGGGGGTGCCCTGGCTGTTCCTGAAGTGCCATGGCTGTCTCCTAGGTGTCCCTGGAGGTGCCCTGGCTGTCCCTGGGGTGCCCTGGCTGTCTCCTCGGTGTCCCTGGGGGTGCCCTGGCTGTCCCCTTGGTGTCCCTAGGGGTGCCCTGGTGTCCCTGGCGGTGCCCTGGCTGTCCCCTAGGTGTCCCTGGGCGTGGCCAGGCTGTCCCTTAGGTGTCCCTGGGCGTGCCCTGGAGGTGCACTAGATGTCCCTGGGGGTGCCCTGTCTGTCCCCTAGGTGTCCCTGGGGGTGCCCTGGCTGTCCCTGGAGTGCCCTGGCTGTGCCCTAGGTGTCCCTGGGGGTACCCTGGCTGTCCCATTGGTGTCCCTGTGGGTGCCCTGGGTGTCCCTGGGGCGCTCTGGGGGTGCCGTGGCTGTCCCTTGAGTGCCCTGGCTGTCCTCTAGGTGTCCCTGGGGGTGCCCTGGCTGTCCCCTAGGTGCCTGTGCGGTGCCCTGGCTGTCTCCTTGGTGTCCCTGGGGGTGCCCTGGCTGTCCCTGGGGTGCCCTGGCTGTTTCCTAGGTGTCCCTGGGGGTGCCCTGGCTGTCCCCTTGGTGTCCCTGGGGTCCTGTGTCTGTCCCTTAGGTGTCCCTGGGGGTGCCCTGGCTCTCCTTGCGGTGCCCTGGCTGTCCCCTAGGTGTCCCTGGGGGTGCCCTGGCTGTCCCTGGGGCTTGCCTGGCGGTCCTCTAGATGTCCCTGGGGGTGCCCGGGGTGTCCCTGGGAGTGCCCTGACTGTCCCCTAGGTGTCGCTGGGGGTCCCCTAGGTGTCACTGGGGTTCCCTGGCTGTCCCCTAGGTGTCCCTGGGGTGCCCTGGCTGTCCCTGGGGTGCCCAGGCTGTCCCCTAGGTGTCCCTTGGGGTGTCCTTCTGTCTCTGGGGGTGCCCTGGCTGTCCCAAGGGTGCCCTGGCTGTCCCCTAGATGTCTCTGGGGGTGCCCTGTCTGTCCCCTAGGTGTCCTTGGGGGTGCCCTGGCTGTCCCCTTGGTGTCCCAGGGGGTACCCTGGCTGTCCCCTTGGTGTCCCTGTGGGTGCCCTGGGTGGCCATGCGGCGCCCTGGGGGTTCCCTGGCTGTTTCTTGGGGTTCCCTGACTGTCCCTGGGGTGCCCTGGCTAACCCCTAGGTGTCCCTGAGGGTGCCCTGCCTGTGCCCTAGGTGTCCCTGGGGGTGCCCTGGCTGTCCCTGAGGTGCCTTGGCTGTCTCCTAGGTGTCCCTGGGGGTGCCCTGGCTCTCCCTGGGGTGCCCTGCCTGTATCCTCGGTGTCCTTGGGGGTGCCCTGGCTGTCCCCTTGGTGTCACTAGGGGTGCCCTGGTGTCCCTGGCGGTGCCCTGGCTGTCCCCTAGGTGTCCCTGGTCGTGGCCTGGCTGTCCCTTAGGTGTCCCTGGGCATGCCCTGGAGGTGCCCTAGATGTCCCTGGCGTTGCACTGTCTGACCCATAGGTGTCCCTGGGGGTGCCCTGGCTGTCCCTGGAGTGCCCTGGCTGTGCCCTAGGTGTCCCTGGGGGTACCCTGGCTGTCCCATTGGTGTCCCTGTGGGTGCCCTGGGTGTCCCTGGGGCGCTCTGGGGGTGCCCTGGCTGTCCCTGGAGTGCCCTGGCTGTCCCCTTGGTGTCCCTGGGGGTGCCCTGGCTGTCCCCTAGGTGTCCCTGGGGGTGCCCTGCCTGTCTCCGAGGTGTCCCTGGGGGTGCCCTGGCTGTCCCTAGCGTTCCCTGGCTGTGCCCTAGGTGTCCCTGGGGTGCCCGGGCTGTCCCTGGGGTGCCCTGGGGGTGCCCTGCCTGTCCCTGGGGGTGCCCTGGCTGTCTCCTAGGTGTCCCTGGGGGTACCCTGGCTGTCCCATTGGTGTCCCTGTGGGTGCTCTGCGTGCCCCTGGGGCGCCCCGGGGGTGCACTGGCTGTCCCTGGGGGTGCCCTGCCTGTCCCCTGGTTATCCCTGGGGATGCCCTGGCTGTCCCAAGGGTGCCCTGGATGTGCCCTCGGTGTCTCTTGAGGTGCCCTGGCTGTCCCTAGGGTGCCCTGGCTGTCCCCTAGGTGGCCCTGGGGGTGCCCTGGGTGTCCCTGGGGTGCCCTGGCTATCCGCTAGGTGTCGCTGGGAGTGCCCTGGCTGTCCCTGGGGTGCTCTGGCTGTCCCCTTGCTGTCCCTGGGGGTGCCCTACCTGTCCCCTAGGTGACCCTTCGGGGTGCCCTACCTGTCCCCTAGGTGTCCCTGGGGGTGCCCTGGCTGTCCCTGGGGTGCCCTGGCTGTCTCCTAGGTGTCCCTGGGGTGCCCTGGCTGTCCCCTTGGTGTCCCTAGGCTTGCCCTGGCGTCCCTGGGGGTGCCCTGCCTGTCCCCTACGTGTCCCTGGGGGTGCCTTGGCTGTGCCCTACGTGTCCCTGGAGGTGCCCTGGCTGTCCCTGAGGTGCCCTGGCTGTCCCCTACGTGTCCCTGAAGGTGCCCTGGGTGTCCCCTAGGTGTCCCTGGGGGTGCCCTGGGTGTCCCTGGGGTTCCCTTGCTGTCCCCTAGGTGTCCCTGGGGGTGCCCTGCTTTTCCCCTAGGTGTCCCTGCGGGTGCCCTGGAGGTCCTCTAGGTGTCCCTGGGAGTGCCTTGTTTGTCACTTGGGTTGCCCTGGCTTTCCCATTGGTGTCCCTGGGGGTGCCCTGGCTGTTCCTAGGGTGCCCTGGCTGTGCCCTCGGTGTCCCTGGGGTGCCCTTGCTGTCCCCTAGGTGTCCCTGGGAGTGCCATGGCTGTCCCCTGGGTGTCCCTGAGGGTGCCCTGGCTGTCCCCGAGGTGTCCCTGGGATGCCCTGGCTGTCCTTGGGGTGCTCTGGCTGTCCCCTTGGTGACCCTGGGGTGCCCTGCCTGTCCCCTAAGTGTCCCTGGGGGAGCCCTGGCTGTCCCTGGGGTGCCCTGGCTGTGCCCTAGGTGTCCCTGGGGGAGCCCTGGCTGTCCCTGGGGTGCCCTGGCTGTCTCCTAGGTGTCCCTGGGGGTGCCCTGGCTGTCCCTGGAGTGCCCTGGCTGTGCCCTAGGTGTCCCTGGGGGTATTCTGGCTGTCCCCTAGGTGTCCCTGGGGGTGCCCTGGGTGTCCCGGGGGTGCCCTGGCTGTCCCCTAGGTGTCTCTGGGGTTGCCCTGGCTGTCACTGGGGTGCTCTGGCTCTCCCCTTGGTGTCCCTGGGGGTGCCCTACCTGTCCCCTAGGTGTCCCTTCGGGGTGCCCTACCTGTCCCCTAGGTGTCCCTGGGGGAGCCCTGGCTGCCCCTAGGGTGCCCTGCCTGTCCCCTAGGTGTCCCTGAGGGTGCCCTGACTGTCCCTGGGAGTGCCCTGGCGGTCGCTGCAGTGCCCTGGCTGTCCCCTAGGTGTCCCTGGAGGTACCCTGGGTGTCCCCTTGGTGCCCCTGGGGGTGCTGTGGCTGTCCCTGGGGTGCCCTGGCTGTGCCCTAGGTGTCCTGGGGGTGCCCTGGGTGTCCCTAGGGTGCCCTGGCTGTCCCCTACGTGTCCCTGGGGGTGCCCGGGCTTTCCCGAGGGTGTCCTGGCTGTCCCCAAGGTGTCCCTGGGCGTGCCCTGGCTGTCCCTTAGGTGTCCCTGGGCGTGCCCTGGAGGTCACCTAGATGTCCCTGGGGGTGCCCTGTCTGTCCCCTAGGTGTCCCTGGGGGTGCCCTGGCTGTCCCTGGAGTGCCCTGGCTGTCCCCTAGGTGTCCCTGTGGGTACCCTGGCTGTCCCCTTGGTCTCCCTTTGGGTGCCCTGGGTGTCCCTGCGACGCCTTGGGGGTGCCCTGGCTGTCCCTGGGGGTTCCCTGGCTGTCCCTAGGGTGCCCCGGTTGTCCCCTTCGTGTCCCTGGGGTTGCCCTGGCTGTCCCTGGAGTGCCCTGGCTGTCCCCTAGGTGTCCCTGGGGGTGCTCTGCCTGTCTCCTAGGTGTCCCTGGGGGTGCCCTGGCTGTCCCTAGGGTGCCCTGGCTGTCCCCTAGGTGTCCCTGGGGGTGCCCTGCGTTCCCCTGCGGTGCCCTGACTGTCCCCTAGGTGTCCCTGGAGGTGCCCTGGGTGTCCCTGGGGTGCCCCGGCTGTCCCCTAGGTGTCCCTGGGGGTGCCCTGGGTGTCCCTGGGAGTGTCCTGACTGTCCCCTAGGTGTCGCTGGGGGTCCCCTGGGTGTCACTGGGGTTCCCTGGCTGTCCCCTAGGTGTCCCTGGGGGTGCCCTGGCTGTCCCTGCAGTGCCCTGGCTGTGCCCTAGGTGTCCCTGGGGGTACCCTGTTTGTCCGCTTGGTGTTCCTGTGGGTGCCCTGGGTGTCCCTAGGGCGCCCTGGGGGTGCCCTGGCTGTCCCTGGGGGAGCCCTGGCTGTCCCTGTGGGTGCCCTGCCTGTCCCCTAGGTGTCCCTGGGGGTGCCCTGGCTGTGCCCTAGGTGTCCCTGGGGGTGCCCTGGCTGTCCCTAGGGTGCCCTGGCTGTGCCCTAAATGTCCCTGGGGTTCCCTGGCGGTCTCTGGGGTGCCCTGGGGGTGCCCTGGGTGTCCCTGGGGGTGCCCTGCCTGTCCCATAGTTGTCCCTGGGGGTACTCTGGCTGTCCCATTGGTGTCCCTGTGGGTGCCCTGGCTGTCCCTGGGGTGCCCTGGCTGTCCCCTAGGTGTCCCTGGGGGTGGCCTTGTGTCCCTGGGGGTGCCCTGGGTGTCCCCTAGGTGTCCCTGGGGGTGCCCTTGTGTCCCTGGGGGTGCCCTGGCTGTCCCTTAGGTGTCCCTGGGGGTGCCCGGGCTTTCCCGAGGGTGTCCTGGCTGTCCCCAAGGTGTCCATGGGCGTGCCCTGGCTGTCCCTTAGGTGTCCCTGGGGGTTCCCTGTCTGTCACTAGGGTGCCCTGGCTGTCCCCTTCGTATCCCTGGGGTTGCCCTGGCTGTCCCTGGAGTGCCCTGGCTGTCCCCTAGGTGTCCCTGGGTGTGCCCTGGGTTCCCCTGCTGTGCCCTGACTGTCCCCTAGGGGTCGCTGGGGGTCCCCTGGGTGTCACTGTGGTTCCCTGGCTGTCCCCTAGGTGTCCCTGGGGGTGCCCTGGCTGTCCCTGCAGTGCCGTGGCTGTGCCCTAGGTGTCCCTGGGGGTACCCTGGCTGTCCGCTTGGTGTTCCTGTGGGTTCCCTGGGGGTCCCTAGGGCGCCCTGGGGGTGCCCTGGCTGTCCCTGGGGTGCCCTGGCTGTCCCTGTGGGTGCCCTGCCTGTCCCCTAGGTGTCCCTGGGGGTGCCCTGGCTGTGCCCTAGGTGTCCCTGGGGGTGCCCTGGCTGTACCTGGAGTGCCCTGGGGGTGCCCTGGCTGTCCCTAGGGTGCCCTGGCTGTGCCCTAAGTGTCCCTGGGGTGCCCTGGCTGTCCCTGGGGTGCCGTGGGGGTGCCCTGGCTGTCCCTGGGGGTGCCCTGGCTGTCCCCTAGTTGTCCCTGGGGCTTCCCTGGCTATCCCTAGGGTGCCCTGGATGTGCCCTCGGTGTCCCTGAGGGTGCCCTGGGTGTCCCGGGGGTGCCCTGGCTGTCCCCTAGGTGTCCCTGGGGTTGCCCTGGCTGTCCCTGGGGTGCTCTGGCTGTCCCCTTGGTGTCCCTGGGGGTGCCCTACCTGTCCCCTAGGTGTCCCTGGGGGAGCCCTGGCTGTCCCTAGGGTGCCCTGGCTGTCCCCTAGGGGTCCCTGGGGGTGTCCTGCCTTTCCCCTACGTGTCCCTGTGGGTTCTCTGGGTGTGCCTGGGGTGCCCTGGGGGTGCCCTGCCTGTTCCCTAGATGTCCCTGGAGGTGCCCTTTCTGTCCCTGGGGTGCCCTGGCTGTCCCCTAGGTGTCCCTGAGAGTGCCCTGACCGTCCCTGGGGTGCCCAGGGGGTGCCCTGGCTGTCCCTAGGGTTCCCTGGCAATCCCCTAGGTGTCCCTGGGGGTGCCCTGGCTGTCCCTGGGGTGCCCTGGCTGTCCCCTAGGTGTCCCTGGGGGTGCCCTTGTGTCCCTGGGGGCGCCCTGGGTGTCCCTAGGGTGCCCTGGCTGTCCTTAGGTGTCCCTGGGGGTGCCCGGGCTTTCCCGAGGGTGTCCTGGCTGTCCCCAAGGTGTCCTTGGGCGTGCCCTGGCTGTCCCTTAGGTGTCCCTGGGGGTGCCCTTGCTGTCCCTGGAGTGCCCTGGCTGTCCCCTAGGTGTCCCTGTGGGTGCCCTGGGTGTCCCTGCGACGCCCTTGGGGTGCCCTGACAGTCCCTGGGGGTTCCCTGTCTGTCCCTAGGGTGCCCTGGCTGTCCCCTTCGTGTCCCTGGGGTTGCCCTGGCTGTCCCTGGAGTGCCCTGGCTGTCCCCTAGGTGTCCCTGGGGGTGCTCTGCCTGTCCCCTAGGTGTCCCTGGGGTGCCTTGGCTGTCCCTAGGGTGCCCTGGCTGTCCCCTAGGTGTCCCTGGGGGTGCCCTGGGTTCCCCTGCTGTGCCCTGACTGTCCCCTAGGGGTCGCTGGGGGTCCCCTGGGTGTCACTGGGGTTCCCTGGCTGTCCCCTAGGTGTCCCTGGGGGTGCCCTGGCTGTCCCTGCAGTGCCCTGGCTGTGCCCTAGGTGTCCCTGGGGGTACCCTGGCTGTCCGCTTGGTGTTCCTGTGGGTGTCCTGGGGGTCCCTAGGGCGCCCTGGGGGTGCCCTGGCTGTCCCTGGGGTGCCCTGGCTGTCCCTGTGGGTGCCCTGCCTGTCCCCTAGGTGTCCCTGGGGGTGCCCTGGCTGTGCCCTAGGTGTCCCTGGGGGTGCCCTGGCTGTCCCTGGAGTGCCCTGGGGATGCCCTGGCTGTCCCTGGGGGTGCCCTGGATGTGCCCTCGGTGTCTCTGGGGGTGCCCTGGCTGTCCGTAGGGTGCCCTGGCTGTCCCCTAGGTGTCCCTGGGGGTGCCCTGGGTGTCCCGGGGGTGCCCTGGCTGTCCCCTAGGTGTCCCTGGGGTTGCCCTGGCTGTCCCTGGGGTGCTCTGGCTGTCCCCTTGGTGTCCCTGGGGGTGCCCTGCCTGTCCCCTAGGTGTCCCTGGGGGAGCCCTGGCTGTCCCTAGGGTGCCCTGGCTGTCCCCTAGGGGTCCCTGGGGGTGCCCTGGCTGTCCTCTAGGCATCCCCGGGGGTTCCCTGGCTGTCCCTGGGGGTGTCCTGCCTGTCCCCTACGTGTCCCTGAGGGTGCCCTGGGTGTCCCTGGGGTGCCCTGGGGGTGCCCTGGATGTCCCTGGGCCTGCCCTGGCTGTCCCATAGGTGTCCTTGGGCGTGCCCTGGAGGTCCCCTTGGTGTCCCTGGGGGTGCCCGGGGTGTCCCTGGGGCGCCCTGGGGGTGCCCTGGCTGTCCCTGGGGGTGCCCTTCCTGTCCCCTAGTTGTCCCTGGGGGAGCCCTGGCTGTCCCTGGGGTGCCCTGGCTGTCCCCTAGGTGTCCCTGGGGTGCCCTGGCTGTCTCATTGGTGTCCCTGGGGGTGCCCTGGCTGTCCCTGGGGTGCCCTGGCTGTCCCCTTGGTGTCCCTGGGGGTACCCTGGCTGTCTCCTTGGTGTCCCTGGGGTACCGTGGCTGTCCCTTAGGTGTCCTTGGGGGTGCCCTGGGTCTCCTCGCGGTGCCCTGGCTGTCCCCTAGGTGTCCCTGGGGGTTCCCTGGGTGTCCCTGGGGTGCCCTGGCTGTCCCCTTGGTGTCCCTGGGGGTGCCCTGGCTGTCCCTGGGGGTGCCCTGGACGTCCTCTAGATGTCCCTGGGGTTGCCCAGGGTGTCCCTGGGAGTGCCCTGACTGTCCTCTAGGTGTCGCTTGGGGTCCCCTGGAATCACTGGGGTTCCCTGGCTGTCCCCTAGGTGTCCCTGGGGGTGCCCTGGGTGTCCCTGGGGTGCCCTGCCTGACCCCTAGGTGTCCCTGGGGGTTCCCTGGTCGTCCCCTAGGTGTCCCTGGGGGTGCCCTGCCTGTTCCCTAGGTGTCCCTGGAGGTGCCCTTTCTGTCCCTGGGGTGCCCTGGCTGTCCCCTAGGTGTCCCTGAGAGTGCCCTGACCGTCCCTGGGGTGCCCAGGGGGTGCCCTGGCTGTCCCTAGGGTTCCCTGGCAATCCCCTAGGTGTCCCTGGGGGTGCCCTGGCTGTCCCTGGGGTGCCCTGGCTGTCCCCTAGGTGTCCCTGGGGGTGCCCTTGTGTCCCTGGGGGTGCCCTGGGCGTCCCTAGGGTGCCCTGGCTGTCCCCTAGGTGTCCCTGGGGGTGCCCGGGCTTTCCCGAGGGTGTCCTGGCTGTCCCCAAGGTGTCCCTGGGCGTGCCCTGGCTGTCCCTTAGGTGTCCCTGGGCGTGCCCTGGAGGTCACCTAGATGTCCCTGGGGGTGCCCCGTCTGTCCCCTAGGTGTCCCTGGGGGTGCCCTGGCTGTCCCTGGAGTGCCCTGGCTGTCCCCTAGGTGTCCCTGTGGGTACCCTGGCTGTCCCCTTGGTCTCCCTTTGGGTGCCCTGCGTGTCCCTGCGACGCCCTGGGGGTGCCCTGGCTGTCCCTGGGGGTTCCCTGGCTGTCCCTAGGGTACCTTGGGTGTCCCCTTCGTGTCCCTGGGGGTGCCCTGGCTGTCCCTGGAGTGCCCTGGCTCTCCCCTAGGTGTCCCTGGGGGTGCTCTGCCTGTCCCCTAGGTGTCCCTGGGGGTGCCTTGGCTGTCCCTAGGGTGCCCTGGCTGTCCCCTAGGTGTCCCTGGGGGTGCCCTGGGTTCCCCTGCGGTGCCCTGACTGTCCCCTAGGTGTCCCTGGGGGTGCCCTGGGTGTCCCTGGGGTGCCCAGGCTGTCCCCTAGGTGTCCCTGGGGGTGCCCTTGTGTCCCTGGGGGTGCCCTGCATGTCCCCTATATGTCCCTGGAGGTGCCATGGCTGTCCCCTTGGTGTCCCTGGGGGTGCCCTGGTGGTCCCCTAGGTGTCCCTAGGGTGCCCTGGCTGTCCCCAAGGTGTCCCTGGGGGTGCTCTGGCTGTTCCTGGGGTGCCCTGCGGTCCCCTTAGTGTCCCTGGGGTGCCCTGGCTGTCCCCTTGGTGTCCCTGGGGGTGCGCTGGACGTCCCCTAGGTGTCCCTATGGTGCCCTGGCTGTCCCCCAGGGTGTCCCTGGGAGTGCCTTTGCTGTCCCCTAGGTGTCCCTTGGTGTGCCCTGGCTTTCCCTGGGGTGCCCTGGCTGTCCCCTAGGTGTCCCTGGGGTGCCCTGGCTGTCCCATAGGTGTTCTTGGGGTGCCCCGGGTGTCCGTGGGGGTGCCCTGGCTGTCCCCTAGGTGTCCCTGGGAGTGCCCTGGGTGTCCCTGGGGTGCCATAGCTGTCCCCTAGGTGTCTGTGGGGCGGCCCTTGCTGTCCCCTAGGTGTCCCTGGGGGTACCCTGGCTATCCCCTCCGTGTTCCTGGGGGTGCCCTGGCTGTCCCATAGGTGACCCTGGGGGAGCCCTGCCTGTCCCTAGGGTGCCCTGGCTGTCCCCTTGGTGTCCCTGGGGGTGCCCTGGCTGTCTGCTTGGTGTCCCTTGGGGTGCCCTGGGTGTCCCTGGGGTGCCCTGGCTGTCCCCTAGGTGTCCCTGGGGGTGCCCTGGCTGTCCCCTTGGTGTCCCTGGGGTACCCTGGCTGTCCCTTAGGTGTCCCTGGGGGTGCCCTGGCTATCCCTAGGGGTGCCCTGGAGGTCCTCTAGATGTCCCTGGTGGTGCCCAGGGTGTCCCTCGGAGAGCCCTGACTGTCCCCTAGGTGTCGCTGGGGGTCCCCAGGGTGTCACTGGGGTTACCTTGCTGTCCCCTAGGTGTCCCTTCGGATACCCTGGCTGTCCCTGGGGTGCTCTGGCTGTCCCGTTGGTGTCCCTGGGGGTGCCCTGGCTGTCCCTGGGGGTGCCCTGGCTGTCCCTAGGGTGCCCTGGCTGTGCCCTAGGTATCCCTGGGGGTGCCCTGGCTATCCCCGAGGTGTCCCTGGACGTGCCCTGGCTGTCCCTTAGGTATCTCTGGGCGTGCCTTGGAGGTCCCCTAGGTGTCCCTAGGGGTTCCCTGTCTGTCCCCTAGATGTCCCTGGGAGGGCCCTGGCTGTCCCCTAGGTTTCCCTGGGGGTACCCTGGCTGTCCCCTTGGTGTCCTGTGGGTGCCCTGGCTGTCCCTGGGGTGCCCTGGGGGTGCCCTGGCTGTCCCTGGGGGTGCCCTGGCTGTCCCCTAGGTGTCCCTG
The DNA here is from genome assembly GCF_029207755.1 of Chamaea fasciata. Lineage (NCBI taxonomy): Eukaryota > Metazoa > Chordata > Aves > Passeriformes > Sylviidae > Chamaea > Chamaea fasciata. The sequence continues at coordinate 17,229 of NW_027094864.1, read as the reverse complement.
GGGGTGCACTGCCTGTCCCCTAGGTGTCTCTGGGGGTGCCCTTGGTTTTCCTGCGAGTGTCCAGGGTGTCTCTGGGAGTGCCCTTGCTGTCCCCTAGGTGTTCCTGGGGGTGCCCAGGGTGTCCCTGGGGATGCCCTGCCTGTCCCCTAGGTGTCCCTGGGGGTGCCCTGGAAGTCCCTGGGGTGCCATGGCTGTCCCCTAGGTGTCCCTGGGGGGGCCCTTGCTGTCCCCTAGGTGTCCCTGGGGTGCCCTTGCTGTCCCCTAGTTGTCCCTGGGGGTGCCCGTGCTGTCCCCTAGGTGTCCCTGGGGGCGCCCTTGCTGTCCCTCGGGTTCCCTGGCTGTCCCCTAGGTGTCCCTGGGGGTGCCCTGGGTGTCCCCTAGCTGTCCCTGGGGGTGCCATGGGTGTCCCTAGGGTGCCCTGGCTGTCCCCTAGGTGTCCCTGGGGGTGCCCTGGTGTCCCTGGGGGTGCCCTGGCTGTCCCTAGGGTGCCCTGGCTGTGCCCTAGGTGTCCCTGGGCGTGCCCTTGCTGTCCCCTAGGTGTCCCTGGGCGAGGCCTGGCTCTCCTTTAGGTGTCCCTGGGCGTGCCCTGGAGGTCCCCTTAATGTCCCTGGTGGTGCCCTGTCTGTCCCCTAGGTGTCCCTGGGGGTGCCCTGGCTGTCTCCTTGGTGTCCCTTGGTGAGCCCTGGCTCTCCCCTTGGTGTCCCTGGGAGTGCCCTGGGTGTCCCTGGGAGTGCCCTGACTGTCCCCTAGGTGTCGGTGGGGGGCCCCAGGGTGTCACTGGGGTTCCCTGTCTGTCCCCTAGGTGTCCCTGGGGGTGCCCTGGGTGTCCCTGGGGTGCCCTGCCTGTCCCCTAGGTGTCCCTGGGGGTGCCATGGCTGTCCCCTTGGTGTCCCTGGGGGTGCCCTGGAGGTCCCCTAGGTGTCCCTAGGGTGCCCTGTCTGTCCCCTAGGTGTCCCTGGGGGTGCCCTGGTGTCCCTGGGGGTGCCCTGGCTTTCCCTAGGGTGCCCTGGCTGTGCCCTAGGTGTCCCTGGCGTGCCCTGGCTGTCCCCTAGGTGTCCCTGGGGGTACCCTGGCTGTCCCCTTGGTGTCCCAGTGGGTGTCCTGGGTGTCCCTGCGGCGTCCTGGGGGTGCCCTGGCGCTCCCTGGGGGTGCCCTGCCTGTCCCCTAGGTGACCCTTGGGGTACCCTGGCTATCCCCTAGGTGTCCCTGGGGGTGCCCTGCCTGTCCCCTAGGTGTCCCTGGGGGTGCCTTGGCTGTCCTTAGGGTGCCCTGGTTGTGCCCTCGGTGTCGCTGGGGGTGCCCTGGCTGTCCCTAGGGTGCCCTGGCTGTCCCTAGGGTGCCCTGGCTGTCCCCTAGGTGTCCCTGGGGGTGCCCTGGATGTCCCTGGGAGTGCCCAGTGTGTCCCTGGGAGTGCCCTGGCTGTCCCCTAGGTGTTCCTGGGGGTGCCCAGGGCATCCCTGGGGGTGCCCAGGCTGTCCCCTAGGTGTCCCTGGTGGGGCCCTTGCTGTCCCCTAGGTGTCCCTGGGCTGCTCTTGCTGTCCCCTAGGTGTCCCTGGGGGTGTCCGTGCTGTCCCCTAGGTGTCCCTGGGGGTGCCCTGGCTGTCCTTGGGGTGCTCTGTCTGTTCCCTTGGTGTCCCTGGGGGTGCCCTGCCTGTCCCCTAGGTGTCCCTGGGGGTGCCCTGGCTGTCCCTAGGGTGCCCTGGCTGTCCCCTAGGTGTCCCTGGGGTGCCCTTGCTGTCTCCTTAGTGTCCCTGGGGTTGCCCTGGCTGTCCCTGGGGTTCCCTGGCTGTCCCTAGGTGTCCCTGAGGGTGTTCTGGCCGTCCCTGGGGTGCCCTGGGGTTGCCCTGGCTGTCCCTAGGCTGCCCTGGCTGTCCCCCAGGTGTCCCTAGGGGTGCCCTGGCTGTCCCTGGGGTGCCCTGGCTGTCCCCTAGGTGTCCCTGGGGGTGCCCTTGTGTCCCTGGGGGTGCCCTGGCTGTCCCTATGGTGCCCAGGATGTCCCCTAGGTGTCCCTGGGGTGCCCGGGCTGTCCCTAGTGTGCCCTGGCTGTCCTCTAGGTGTCCCTGGGCGTTCCCTGGCTGTTCCTTAGGTGTCACTGGGCGTTCCCTGGAGGTCACCTAGATGTCCCTGGCGGTGCCCTGTCTGTACCCTAGGTGTCCCTGGGGGTACCCTGGCTGTCTCCTTGGTGTCCCTGTCGGTGCCCTGGGTGTCCCTTGGGCGCCCTGGGGGTGCCCTGGCTGTCCCTGGGGGTGCCCTGCCTTTCCCCTAGGTGTCCCTGGGGGTGCCCTGGCTGTCCCTAGGGTGCCCTGGTTGTGCCCTCGGTGTCCCTGGGGTGCCCTGGCTGTCCTGTCAGTTTCCCTGTGGGTGCCGTGGATGTCCCTGGGGTGCCCTGGCTGTCCCCAAATTGTCCCTGGGGGTGCCCTGGCTGTCCCCTTGGTGTCCCTGAGGGTGCCCTGGCTGTCCCCTAGGTGTTCCTGGGGGTGCCCTGGCTGTCCTTGGGGTGCTCTTGCTGTCCCCTTGGTGTCCCTGGGGTGCCCTGCCTGTCCCCTAGATGTCCCTGGGGGAGCCCTGGCTGTCTCTCTGGTGTCCCTGTGGGTGCCCTGGACGTCCTCTAGATGTCCCTGGGGCTGCCCAGGGTGTCCCTGGGAGTGCCCTGACTGTCCCCTAGGTGTCCCTGGGGGTCCCCAGGGTGTCACTGGTGTTCCCTGGCTGTCCCCTAGGTGTCCCTGGGGGTGCCCTGGGTGTCCCTGGGGTGCCCTGCATGTTCCCTAAGTGTCCCTGGAGGTGCCATGGCTGTCCCCTTGGTGTCCCTGGGGGTGCCCTGGAGGTCCCCTAGGTGTCCCTAGGGTTCCCTGGCTGTCCCCTAGGTGTCCCTGGGGGTGCTCTGGCTGTCCCTGGAGTACCCTGGCTGTCCCCTAGGTGTCCCTGGGAGTGCCCTGCCTATCCCCTAGGTGTCCCTGGGGGTGCCTTGGCTGTCCCTAGGGTGCCCTGGTTGTGCCCTCGGTGTCTCTGGGGGTGCCCTGGCTGTCCCTAGGGTGCCCTGGCTGTCCTCTAGGTGTCCCTGGGAGTGTCCTGGCTTTCCCTGGGGTGCCCTGGCTGTCCCCTAGGTGTTCCTGGGGGTGCCCCGGGTGTCCCTGGGGGGGCCCTGGCTGTCCCCTAGGTGTCCCTTCGGATATCCTGGCTGTCCCTGGGGTGCTCTGGCTGTCCCCTTGGTGTCCCTGGGGTTGCCCTGGCTGTACCCTAGGTGTCCCTGGGGGAGCCCTGGCTGTCCCTAGGGTGCCCTGGCTGTCCCCTTGGTGTCCCTGGGGGTGCCCTGGCTGTCCCCTAGGTGTCCCTGGGGGAGCCCTGGCTGTCCCTAGGGTGCCCTGGCTGTCCCCTAGCTGTCCCTGGGGGTGCCCTGGAGGTCCCCTAGGTGTCCCTGGGGGTGCCCTGGCTGTCCCTGGGGTGCCCTGGCTGTCCCCTATGTGTCCCTGGGGGTGCCCTGGCTGTCCCCTACGTCTCCCTGGGGGTGCCCCGGCTGTCCCTTAGGTGTCCCTGGGGGTGCCCTTCGTGTCCCTGGGAGTGCCCAGGGTTTCGCTGCGATTGCCCTGGCTGTCCCCTAGGTGTCCCTAGGGGTTCCCAGGGTGTCCCTGGGGTGCCATGGATGTCCCCTAGGTGTCCCTGGGGGTGCCCCGGGTGTCCCTGGGAGTGCCCTGGCTGTCCCCTAGGTGTCACTGCGGGTCCCCAGGATGTCACTGGGGTTCCCTGGCTGTCCCCTACGTGTCCCTGAGGGTGCCCTGGGTGTCCCTGGGGTGCCCTGGGGGTGCCCTGGCTGTCCCTGGGGCTGCCCTGGCTGTCCCATAGGTGTCCTTGGGGGTGCCCTGGAGGTCCCCTAGGTGTCCCTGGGGGTGCCCGGGGTGTCCCTGGGGCGCCCTGGGGGTGCCCTGGCTGTCCCTGGGGGTGCCCTTCCTGTCCCCTAGTTGTCCCTGGGGGAGCCCTGGCTGTCCCTGGGGTGCCGTGGCTGTCCCCTAGGTGTCCCTGGGGTGCCCTGGCTGTCTCCTTGGTGTCCCTGGGGGTGTCCTGGCTGTCCCTGGGGTGCCCTGGCTGTCCCCTTGGTGTCGCTGGGGGTGCCCTGGCTGTCCCCTTGGTGTCCCTGGGGTACCGTGGCTGTCCCTTAGGTGTCCTTGGGGGTGCCCTGGCTCTCCTCGCGGTGCCCTGGCTGTCCCCTAGGTGTCCCTGGGGGAGCCCTGGCTGTCCCTGGGGTGCCCTGGCTGTCCCCTTGGTGTCCCTGGGAGTGCCCTGACTGTCCTCTAGGTGTCGCTTGGGGACCCCTGGTATCACTGGGGTTCCCTGGCTGTCCCCTAGGTGTCCCTGGGGGAGCCCTGGGTGTCCCTGGGGTGCCCTGCCTGACCCCTAGGTGTCCCTGGGTGTTCCCTGGTTGTCCCCTAGGTGTCCCTGGGGGTGCCCTGGCTGTCCCCTAGGTGTCCCTGGGGGTGCCTTCGGTGTCCCTGGGGTGCCCTGCCTGACCCCTAGGTGTCCCTGGGGGTTCCCTGGTTGTCCTCTTGGTGTCCCTGGGGGTGCCCTGCCTGTTCCCTAGATGTCCCTGGAGGTGCCCTTTCTGTCCCTGGGGTGCCCTGGCTGTCCCCTAGGTGTCCCTGAGAGTGCCCTGACCGTCCCTGGGGTGCCCAGGGGGTGCCCTGGCTGTCCCTAGGGTTCCCTGGCAACCCCCTAGGTGTCCCTGGGGGTGCCCTGGCTGTCCCTGGGGTGCCCTGGCTGTCCCCTAGGTGTCCCTGGGGGTGCCCTTGTGTCCCTGGGGGTGCCCTATGTGTCCCTAGGGTGCCCTGGCTGTCCCTTAGGTGTCCCTGGGGGTGCCCGGGCTTTCCCGAGGGTGTCCTGGCTGTCCCCAAGGTGTCCCTGGGCGTGCCCTGGCTGTCCCTTAGGTGTCCCTGGGGCTGCCCTGGCTGTCCCTGGAGTGCCCTGGCTGTCCCCTAGGTGTCCCTGTGGGTACCCTGGCTGTCCCCTTGGTCTCCCTTTGGGTGCCCTGGGTGTCCCTGCGACGCCCTGGGGGTGCCCTGACTGTCCCTGGGGGTTCCCTGTCTGTCCCTAGGGTGCCCTGGCTGTCCCCTTCGTGTCCCTAGGGTTGCCCTGGCTGTCCCTGGAGTGCCCTGGCTGTCCCCTAGGTGTCCCTGGGGGTGCTCTGCCTGTCCCCTAGGTGTCCCTGGGGTGCCTTGGCTGTCCCTAGGTTGCCCTGGCTGTCCCCTAGGTGTCCCTGGGGGTTCCCTGGGTTCCCCTGCTTTGCCCTGACTGTCCCCTAGGGGTCGCTGGGGGTCCCCTGGGTGTCACTGGGGTTCCCTGGCTGTCCCCTAGGTGTCCCTGGGGGTGCCCTGGCTGTCCCTGCAGTGCCCTGGCTGTGCCCTAGGTGTCCCTGGGGGTACCCTGGCTGTCCGCTTGGTGTTCCTGTGGGTGCCCTGGGTGTCCCTAGGGCGCCCTGGGGGAGCCCTGGCTGTCCCTGTGGGTGCCCTGCCTGTCCTCTAGGTGTCCCTGGGGGTGCCCTGGCTGTGCCCTAGGTGTCCCTGAGGGTGCCCTGGCTGTCCCTGGAGTGCCCTGGGGATGCCCTGGCTGTCCCTGGGGGTGCCCTGGCTGTCCCCTAGGTGTCCCTGGGAGTACCCTGGCTGTCCCATTGGTGTCCCTGTGGGTGCCCTGGGTGTCCCTGGGGGTGCCCTGCCTGTCCCCTAGTTGTCCCTGGGGCTGCCCTGGCTATCCCTAGAGTGCCCTGGATGTGCCCTCGGTGTCTCTGGGGGTGCCCTGGCTGTCCCTAGGGTGCCCTGGCTGTCCCCTAGGTGTCCCTGGGGGTGCCCTGGGTGTCCCGGGGGTGCCCTGGCTGTCCCCTAGGTGTCCCTGGGGTTGCCCTGGCTGTCCCTGGGGTGCTCTGGGTGTCCCCTTGGTGTCCCTGGGGGTGCCCTGCCTGTCCCCTAGGTGTTCCTGGGGGAGCCCTTGCTGTCCCTAGGGTGCCCTGGCTGTCCCCTAGGGGTCCCTGGGGGTGCCCTGGCTGTCCTCTAGGCATCCCCGGGGGTTCCCTGGCTGTCCCTGGGGGTTTCCTGCCTGTCCCCTACGTGTCCCTGAGGGTGCCCTGGGTGTCCCTGGGGTGCCCTGGGGGTGCCCTGGCTGTCCCTGGGGCTGCCCTGGCTGTCCCATAGGTGTCCTTAGGGGTGCCCTGGAGGTCCCCTAGGTGTCCCTGGGGGTGTCCGGGGTGTCCCCTAGGTGTCCCTGGGGATGCCCTGGCTGTCCCCTAGGTGTCCCTGGGCGTGCCCTGCCTGTCCCCTGGGCGTCCTTGGGGGTGCCCTGGAGGTCCCCTTGGTGTCCCTGTGGCTGCCCTGGGTGTCCCTGGGGGTGCCCTGGGTGTCCCTGGGGTGCCCTGGCTGTTCCTTAGGTGTCCTTGGGAGTGCTCTGCCTATCCCCTAGGTGTTCCAAGGGGTTTCCTGGCTGTCTCCTAGGTGTCCCTGGGGTACCCTGGCTGTCCCCTAGGTGTCCCTGGGGTGCCCTGGCTCTCCCTAGTTTACCCTGGCTGTGCCCTGCATGTCCCTGGGGTTGCCCTGGCTGTCCCTAGTGTGCCCTGGCTGTGCCCTATGTGTCCCTGGGGGTGCCCGGGCTGTCCCTACGGTGCCCTGGCTGTCCCCTACGTGTCCCTTGGGGTGCCCTTGGTGTCCCTGGGGTGCCCTGGCTGCCCCTTTGGTGTCCCTGGGGTGCCCTGCCTGTCCCCAAGGTGTCCCTGGGGGTGCCCTGGAGGTCCCCTAGGTGTCCCTGAGGGGGCCCTGGCTGTCCCTGCGGTGCCCTGGCTGTCCCCTAGGTGTCCCTGAAGTGCACTGGGGGGGCCCTGGCTGTCCCTGCGGTGCCCTGGCTGTCCCCTAGGTGTCCCTGGGGGTGTCCTGGGTGTCCCCGCGGTGTCCCTGGGGGCGCCCTGCCTGTCCCCTAGGTGTCCCTGAGGGTGCCCTGGCTATGCCCTCGGTGCCTCTGGAGGTGCCCTGGCTGTCCCTAGGGTGCCCTGGCTGTCCCCTAGGTGTCCCTGGGGGCGCCCTGGGTGTCCCTTACGTGGGCCTGGGGGTTCCCTGGGTGTCCCTGGGGTGCCCTGGGGGTGCCTGGGTGTCCCTGGGTGTGCCCTGGCTGTCCCTGGGGTGCCCTGGCTGTCCTTGGGGTGCTCCGGCTGGCCCCTAGGTGTCTCTGGGGTACCCTGGCTGTCCCCTAGCTGTCCCTGGGGGTGCCCTGGCTGTCCCTGGAGTGCTCTGGCTTTCCCCTAGGTGTCCCTGGGGTGCCCTGGCTGTCCCTGGAGTGCCCTGGCTGTCCTTGGGGTGCTCTGGCTGTCCCCTAGGTGTCTCTGGGATACCCTGGCTGTCCCCGAGGTGATCCTGGGGGTGCCCTGGCTATCCTTGGGGTGCTCTGTCTGTCCCGTAGGTGTCTCAGGGGTACCCTGGCTGTCCCCTGGGTGTCCCTGGGGTGCCCTGGCTGTCCCCTAGGTTTCCCTGGGGGTTTCCTGGGTGTCCGCGCGGTGTCCCTGGGGGTGCCCTGGCTGTTCCCTCGGTGTCTCTGGGGGTGCCCTGGCTGTCCCTAGGGTGCCCTGGCGGTCCCCTAGGTGTCCCTGAGAGTGCCCTGGGTGTCCCAGGAGGTGCCCAGGGTGTCCCTGGGCGTGCCCTGGCTGTCCCCTAGGTGTCCCTGGGGGTGCCCAGGGTGTCCCTGGGGTGCCCTGTGGGTGCCCTGGCTGTCCCTGGGGGTGCCTAGGCTGTCCCCTTGGTGTCCCTGGGGGTGCCCTGGATGTCCCTGGGGTGCCCTGGGGGTGCCCTGGCGGTCCCTGGGGGTGCCTTGGCTGTCCCCTTGGTTTCCCTGGGGGTGCCCTGGCTGTCCCCAAGGTGTCCCAGGGGGTGCCCTGGCTGTGCCCTAGGTGTCCCTGGGGTGCCCTGGCTGTCCCGTCAGTGTCCCTGTGGGTGCCCTGGCTGTCCGTGTGATGCCCTGGGGGTGCCCTGGCTTTCCCTGGGGTGCCCTTGCTGTCTCCTAGGTGTCCCTGGGGTTGCCCTGGCTGTCCCTGGGGTTCCCTGGCTGTCCCTAGGTGTCCCTGAGGGTGCCCTGGCCGTCCCTGGGGTGCCCTGGGGTTGCCCTGGCTGTCCCTAGGGTGCCCTGGCTGTCCCCTAGGTGTCCCTGGGGGTGCCCTTGCTGTCCCTGGAGGTGCCCAGGGTGTCACTGGGCGTGCCCTGGAGTCCCCTAGGTGTCCCAGGGGGTGCCACGGGTGTCAATGGGGTTCCCTGGCTGTCCCGTACGTGTCCCTAGGGGTGCCCTGGAGGTCGCCTAGGTGTCGCTGGGGGTGCCCTAGCTGTCCCCTAGGTGTCCCTGGGGGTGCCCTGGCTGTCCCCTAAATGGCCCTGGGGGTCCCCTGGGTGTTCCTTGGGCGCCCTGGGGTTGTCTAGGGTGTCCCTGGGGGTGTCCTGGCTGTCCCTGGGGTGCCCTGGCTGTCCTTGGGGTGCTCTGGCTGTCCCCTAGGTGTCTCTGGGGTACCCTGGCTGTCCCCTGAATGTCCCTTGGGTGCCCTGGCTGTCCCCTAGGTTTCCCTGGGGTTGCCTTGGCTGCCCCCTAGGTGTCCCTGGGTTGCCTTGGCTGTCCTTGGGGTGCTCTGGCTGTCCCCTTGTTGTCCCTGGGGGTGCCCTGCCTGTCCCTAGGGTGCCCTAGATGTGCCCTCGGTGTCTCTGGGGGTGCCCTGGCTGTCCCTAGGGTGCCCTTGCTGTCCCCTAGGTGTCCCGGGGGGTGCCCTGGGTGTCCCTGGGGTGCCATGGCTGTCCCCTAGGTGTCCCGGGGGGGGCCTTTGCTGTCCCCTAGGTTTCCTTGGGGTGCCCTTTCTGTCTCCTAGGTGTTCCTGGGGGTGCCTGTGCTGTCCCATAGGTGTCCCTGGGGGTACCCTGCCTGTCCCCTAGGTGTCCTTGAGGATGCCCTGGCTGGCCCTGGGGTGCTCTGGCTGTCCCCTTGGTGTCCCTGGGGGTGCCCTGCCTGTCCCCTAGGTGACCCTGGGAAAGCCCTGGCTGTCCCTCAGTTGCCCTGGCTGTTCCCTAGGCGTCCCTGGGGGTGCCCTGGCTGTCTCCTTGGTGTCCCTGGGGGTGCGCTGGCTGTCCCTGGGGTGCCATAGCTCTCCCCTAGGTGTCCCTGGGAGTGCCCTGGCTGTCCCCTAGGTGACCCTGAGGGTGCCCTGGCTGAGCCCTAGGTGTCCCTGGGGGTTCCCTGGGTGTCCCTGGGGTGCCCTGCCTGTCCCCTACGTGTCCCTGGGGGTGCCCTGGCTGACCCCTAGATGTCCCTGGCGGTGCCCTGGCTGTCCCTGGGGTGCCCTGGCTGTCCCCTAGGTGTCCCTGAGGGTGCCCCGGGTGTCCGTGGGCGGGCCCTGGCTGTCCCCTAGGTGTCACTGGGGGTCCCCAGGGTGTCACTGGGGTTCCCTGTCTGTCCCCTAGGTGTCCCTGGGGGTGCCCTGGCTGTCTCCTTGGTGTCCCTGTGGGTACCCTGGGTGTCCCTGGGGTGCCCTGGGGGTTCCCTGGCTGTCCCTGGGGGTGCCTTGGCTGTCCCTAGGGTGCCCTGGGGTTGGCCTCGGGGTCTCTGGGGGTGCCCTGGCTGTCCCTAGGGTGCCCTGCCTGTCCCCTAGGTGTCCCAGGGGGTGCCTTGGCTGTCCCTAGGGTGCCCTGGTTGTGCCCTCGGTGTCTCTGGGGGTGCCCTGGGTGTCCCTGGAGTGCCATGGCTGTCCCCTAGGTGTCCCTGGGGGGGCCCTTGCTGTCCCCTAGGTGTCCCTGGGGGTGCCCAGGGTGTCCCTGGGGGTGCCCTGGCTGTCCCGTAGGTGTCCCTGGGGGTGCCCTGGGTGTCCCTGGGATTCCCCGGCTGTCCCCTAGGTGTCCCTGCGGGTGCCCTGGCTGTCCCCTAGGTGTCCCTGGGGGTGCCCTGGCTGTCCCCTAGGTGTCCCTGGGGGTGCCCTGGCTGTCCTTGGGGTGCTCTGGCTGTCCCCTTGGTGTCCCTGGGGGTGCCCTGCCTGTCCCCTAGGTGTCCCTGGGGGAGCCCTGGCTGTCCCTAGGGTGCCCTGGCTGTCCCCTAGGTGTCCCTGGGGTGCCCTTTCTGTCTCCTAGGTGTTTCTGGGGTTGCCCTGGCTGTCCCTGGGGTGCCCTGGTTTGTCCCCTAGGTGTCCCTGGGGGTGCCCTGGCTGTCCCTGGGGGTGCCCTGGAGGTCCTCTAGGTGTCCCTGGGGGTGCACTGGAGGTCCTCTAGATGTCCCTCGGGGTGCCCCGCGTGTCCCTGGAGTGCCCTGGCTGTCCCCTAGGTGTCCCTGGGAGTGCCCTGGCTGTCCCCTTGGTGTCCCTGTGGGTGCCCTGGGTGTCCCTGGGGTGCCCTGGGGGTTCCCTGGCTGTCCCTGGGGGTGCCTTGGCTGTCTCTTAGGTGTTCCTGGGGGTGCCCCGGCTGTCCCTGGAGTGCCCTGGCTGTCCCCTAGGTGTCCCAGGGGGTGCCCTGGGTATCCCTGGGGTGCCCTGCCTGTCCCAAACGAGTCCCTGGGGGTGCCCTGGCTGTCCCCTAAGTGTCCCTGGGGGTGCCCTGTCTGTCCCCTAGGTGTCCCTGGGGGTGCCCTGCCTGTCCCCTGGCTGTCCCTGGGGGTGCCTTGTCTGTCCCTAGGGTGCCCTGGGGTTGCCCTCGGGGTCTCTGGGGGTGCCCTGGCTGTCCCTAGAGTGCCCTGCCTGTCCCCTAGGTGACCCTGGGGGTGCCCTGGGTGTCCCTGGGGTTCCCTGACTGTCCCCTAGGTGTCCCTGGAGGTGCCCTGGGTGTCCCTGGGAGGGCCCAGGGTGTCCCTGGGAGTGCCCTGGCTGTCCCCTAGGTGTTCCTGGGGGTGCCCTGGGTGTACCTGCGGGTGCCCTGGCTGTCCCCTAGGTGTCCCTGGGGCTGCCCTGGGTGTCCCTGGAGTGCCATGGCTGTCCCCTAGGTGTCCCTGGGGGGGCCCTGGCTGTCCCCTAGGTGTCCCTGGGGGTGCCCTGGGTGTCCCTGGAGTGCCATGGCTGTCCCCTTGGTGACCCTGGGTGTGCCCTGCCTGTCCCGTAGGTGTCCCAGGGGGTGCCTTGGCTGTCCCTAGGGTGTCCTGGTTGTGCCCTCGGTGTCTCTGGGGGTGCCCTGGCTGTCCCCTTGGTGTCCCTGGGGGTGCCCTGGCTTTCCCTGGGGATGCCCTGGCTGTCCCCTAGGTGTCCCTGGGGGTACCCTGGCTGTCCCCATGGTGTCCCTGGGGTGCCCTGCCTGTAACCTAGGTGTCCCTGGGGTGCCCTGCCTGTCTCCAAGGTGTCCCTGGGGGTGCCCTGGAGGTCCCCTAGGTGTCCCTGAGGGGGCCCTGGCTGTCCCTGCGGTGCCCTGGCTGTCCCCTAGGTGTCCCTGAAGTGCACTGGGGGGGCCCTGGCTGTCCCTGCGGTGCTCTGGCTGTCCCCTAGGTGTCCCTGGGGGTGTCCTGGGTGTCCCCGCGGTGTCCCTGGGGGCGCCCTGCCTGTCCCCTAGGTGTCCCTGAGGGTGCCCTGGCTATGCCCTCGGTGCCTCTGGTGGTGCCCTGGCTGTCCCTAGGGTGCCCTGGCTGTCCTTGGGGTGCTCTGGCTGTCCCCTAGGGGTCCCTGGGGGTGCCCTGGCTGTCCCCTAGGTGTCCCTGCGGGTGCCCTGGAGGTCCCCTAGGTGTCCCTGGGGGTGCCCGAGGTGTCCCTGTGGTTCCCTAGCTGTCCCCTAGGTGTCCCTGGGGGTGCCCTGGCTGTCCCCTAGGTGTCCCTCGGAGTGTCTTGTTTGTCCCTTGGGTTGCCCTGGCTGTCCCATTGGTGTCCCTGGGGGTGCCCTGGCTGTCCTTGGGGTGCTCTGGCTGTCCCCGTTGTGTCCCCAAGCTGCCCTGCCTGTCCTCTAGGTGTCCCTGGGGGAGCCCTGGCTGTCCCTAGGGGGCCCTGGCTGTCCCCTAGGTGTCCGTGCGGTGCCCTGGCTGTCTCCTTGGTGTCCCTGGGGGTGCCCTGGCTGTCCCTGGGGTGCCCTGGCTATCCCCTAGGTGTCCCTGGGGTGCCATGACTGTCTCCTTGGTGTCCCTGGGGGTGCCCTGGCTGTCGCTGAAGTGCCTTGGCTGTCTCGTAGGTGTCCCTGGGGGTGCCCTGGCTGTCCCCTTGGTGTCCCTAGGGGTGCCCTGGTGTCCCTGGCGGTGCCCTGGCTGTCCCCTAGGTGTCCCTGGGCGTGGCCTGGCTGTCCCTTAGGGGTCCCTGGGCGTGCCCTGGAGGTGCCCTAGATGTCCCTGTGGGTGCCCTGTCTGTCCCCTAGGTGTCCCTGGGGGTGCCCTGGCTGTCCCTGGAGTGCCCTGGCTGTGCCCTAGGTGTCCCTGGGGGTACACTGGCTGTCCCATTGGTGTCCCTGTGGGTGCCCTGGGTGTCCCTGGGGCGCTCTGGGGGTGCCGTGGCTGTCCCTTGAGTGCCCTGGCTGTCCTCTGGGTGTCCCTGGGGGTGCCCTGGCTGTCCCCAAGGTGCCTGTGCGGTGCCCTGGCTGTCTCTTTGGTGTCCCTGGGGGTGCCCTGGTGTCCCTGGGGTGCCCTGGCTGTTTCCTAGGTGTCCCTGGGGATGCCCTGGCTGTCCCCTTGCTGTCCCTGGGGTCCTGTGTCTGTCCCTTAGGTGTCCCTGGGGGTGCCCTGGCTCTCCTTGCGGTGCCCTGGCTGTCCCCTAGGTGTCCCTGGGGGTGCCCTGGCTGTCCCTGGGGCTTCCCTGGCGGTCCTCTAGATGTCCCTGGGGGTGCCCAGGGTGTCCCTGGGAGTGCCCTGACTGTCCCCTAGGTGTCGCTGGGGGTCCCCTAGGTGTCACTGGGGTTCCCTGGCTGTCCCCTAGGTGTCCCTGGGGGTGCCCTGGCTGTCCCTGGGGTGCCCAGGCTGTCCCCTAGGTGTCCCTGGGGGTGTCCTTCTGTCTCTGGGGGTGCCCTGGCTGTCCCAAGGGTGCCCTGGCTGTCCCCTAGATGTCTCTGGGGGTGCCCTGTCTGTCCCCTAGGTGTCCTTGGGGGTGCCCTGGCTGTCCCCTTGGTGTCCCTAGGGGTGCCCTGGTGTCCCTGGCGGTGCCCTGGCTGTCCCCTAGGTGTCCCTGGGCGTGGCCTGGCTGTCCCTTAGGTGTCCCTGGGCGTGCCCTGGAGGTGCCCTAGATGTCCCTGGCGGTGCACTGTCTGTCCCCTAGGTGTCCCTGGGTGTGCCCTGGCTGTCCCTGGAGTGCCCTGGCTGTGCCCTAGGTGTCCCTGGGGGTACCCTGGCTGTCCCATTGGTGTCCCTGTGGGTGCCCTGGGTGTCCCTGGGGCGCTCTGGGGGTGCCCTGGCTGTCCCTGGAGTGTCTTGGCTGTCCCCTTGGTGTCCCTGGGGGTGCCCTTGCTGTCCCCTAGGTGTCCCTGGGGGTGCCCTGCCTGTCTCCGAGGTGTCCCTGGGGGTGCCCTGGCTGTCCCTAGCGTTCCCTGGCTGTGCCCTAGGTGTCCCTGGGGTGCCCGGGCTGTCCCTGGGGTGCCCTGGGGGTGCCCTGCCTGTCCCTGGGGGTGCCCTGGCTGTCCCCTAGGTGTCCCTGGGGGTGCCCAGGCTGTCCCCTCCGTGCCCCTGGGGTGCCCTGGGTGTCCCTGGGGGCCCTGGGGGTGCCCTGGCTGTCTTTGGGGGTGCCCTGGCTGTCCCCTACGTGGCCCTGGGGGTTCCCTGCGTGTCCCTGGGGTGCCCTGGGGGTGCCTGGGTGTCCCTGGGGTGCTTTGGCTGTCCCCTAGGTGTCCCTGGGGGTGTCCAGGGTGTCCATTGGGGCGCCCTGGATATCCCCTAGGTGTCCCTCGGGTGCCCTGACTGTCCCTGGGGTGCCTTGGCTGTCCTTGGGGTGCTCTGGCTGTCCCCTAGGTGTCTCTGGGGTACGCTGGCTGTCCCCTAGGTGTCCCTGGGGGTGCCCTGGCTGTCCCTGGAGTACCCTGGCTGTCCCCTAGCTGTCCCTGGAGGTTCCCTGGCTGTCCCTGAAGTGCCCTGGCTGTCCTCCGGGTGCTCTGGCTTTCCCCTTGGTGTCCCTGGGGGTGCCCTGCCTGTCCCCTAGGTGTCCCTGGGGGTGCCCTGGCTTTCCCTGGAGTGCCCTGGCTGCCCCATTGGTGTCCCTGGGGGTGCCCTGCCTGTCCCCGAGGTGTCCCTGGGGGTGCCCTGGCTGTCCCTAGGGTGCCCTGGCTGTCCCCTTGGTGTCCCTGGGGTACCCTGGCTGTCCCTATGGTGTCCCTGAGGGTACCCTGGCTCTCCTTGGGGTGCCCTGGCTGTCCCCTAGGTGTCCCTGCGGGTACCTAGGGTGTCACTGGAGTTCCTTGGCTGTCCCCTAGGTGTCCTTGGGGGAGCCCTGGCTGTACGATAGGTGTCTCTGGTGGTGCCCTGGCTGTCCCTGGGGTGCCCTGGCTGTCCCCTACGTGTCCCTGCGGGTGCCCTGGGTGTCCCTAAGGTGCCCTGGGGGTGACTTGGCTGTCCCTGGGGGTGCCCTGGCTGTCCACTAGGTGACCCTGGGGGTGCCCTGGCTGTCCCCTAGGTGTCCCTGAGGGTGCCCTGGCTGTCCCTGGGGTGCCCTGGCTGTCCCCTAGGTGTCCCTGGGGGTGCCCTGGCTGTCCCTGGGGTGCCCTGGCTGTCCTTGTGGTGCTCTGGCTGTCCCCTTGGTGTCCCTGGGGTTGCCCTGCCTGTTCCCTAGGTGTCCCTTGGCGTGCCCTGGCTGTCCCTAGGGGTGCCCTGGCGGTCTCCGTGGTGTCCCTGGGGCTGCCTTGGCTCTTCCTGGAGTGCCCTGGCTGTCCCCTAGGTGTCCATGGGCGTTACCTGGCAGTCCCTGGGGGTGCCCTGGCTGTCCCCTAGGTGTCCCTGGGGGTGCCCTGGCTGTCCCTTGAGTGCCCTGGCTGTCCCCTAGGTGTCCCTGGGGGTGCCCTGGCTGTCCCTGGGGGCGCCCTGTCTGTCCCCTAGGTGTCCCTGGGGGTGCCCTGGCTGTGCCCTAGGTTTCCCTGAGGGTGCCCTGGTGTACCTGAGGGGTGCCCTGGCTGTCCCCAAGTTGTCTCAGTGGTGCCCTGTCTGTCCCCTAGGTGTCCCTGGGGGTGCCCTGGCTGTCCCCTAGGTGTCCCTGGGTGTGCCCTGGAGGTCCCCTAGGAGTTCCTGGGGGTGCCCTGTCTGTCACTGGAGTGCCCTGGCTGTCCCCTAGGTGTCCTTGGGCGTGCCATGGCTGTCCCTTTGGTGTCCCAGGGGGTGCCCAGGCTTTCCCTGGGGGTGCCCTGGATGTCCCCTAGGTGTCCCTGGGGGTACCCTGGCTGTCCCATTGGTGTCCCTGGGGTGCCCTGCCTGTCACCTAGGTGTCCCTGGGGGTGCCCTGCCTGTCCCCTAGGTGTCCCTGGGGGAGCCCTGCCTGTCCCCTAGGTGTCCCTGGGGGGGCCCTGGCTGTACCTGCGGTGTCCTGGCTGTCCCCTAGGTGTCCCTGAAGTTCCCTGGGGGGGCCCTGGCTGTCCCTAGGGTGCCCTGGCTGTCCCCTAGGTGTCCCTAGGGGTGTCCTGGGTGTCCCCGCGGTGTCCCTGGGGGTGCCCTGGCTGTCCCCTAGGTGTCCCTGGGGGTGCCGAGGGTGTCCCTGGGAGTGCCCTGGCTGTCCCCTAGGTGTCCCTGGGGGTGCCCAGGGTGTCCCTGGGGTTTCCTGGCTGTCTTGTACGTGTCTTTAGGGGTGCCCTGGGTGTCCCTGGGGGTGCCCTGCCTGTCCCCTAGGTGTCCCTGAGGGTGCCCTGGCTGTCCACTAGGTGTCCCTGGGGGGGCCCTGGCTGTCCCCTAGCTGTCCTTGGGGGTGCCCGGGCTGTCCCTGGGGGTGCCCTGGCTGTCCCCTACGTGTCCCTGGGGAGCCCTGGGTGTCCCTGGGGGCCGTGGGGGTGTCCTGGCTGTCCCTGGGGGTGCCTTGGCTGTCCCTGGAGTGCCCTGGCTGTCCCCAAGGTGTCCCTGGGGGTGCCCTGGCTGTCCCCAAGGTGTCCCTGGGGTGCCCTGTCTATCCCCTAGGTGTCCCTGGGGATTTCCTGGTTGTCCCTGAGGGTGCCCTGTGGGTGCCCTGGCTGTCCGCTAGGTGTCTCTGGGGGTGCCCTGGGTGTCCCTGGAGTGCCCGGGCTGTCCCCTAGGTGTCCCTGGGGGTGCCCTGGCTGTCCCTGGGGTGCCCTGGCTGTCCCCTACGTGTCCCTGCGGGTGCCCTGGGTGTCCCTAAGGTGCCCTGGGAGTGACTTGGCTGTCCCTGGAGTGCCCTGGCTGTCCGCTTGGTGTCCCTGGGGGTGCCCTGGCTGTCCCCTAGGTGTCCCTGGGGATCCCCTGGTTGTCCCTGAGAGTGCCCTGTGGGTGCCCTGGCTGTCCCTGGGGGTGCCCTGGCTGTCCACTAGGTGTCCCTGGGGGTGCCCTGGCTGTCCCCTAGGTGTCCCTGAGGGTGCCCTGGCTGTCCCGGGGGTGCCCTGGCTGTCCCCTAGGTGTCTCTGGGGTACCCTGGCTGTCCCCTGGGTTTCCCTGGGGTGCCCTGGCTGTCCCCTAGGTTTCCCTGGGGGTTCCCTGGCTGTCCCTGGGGTGCCCTGGCTGTCCCCTAGGTGTCCCTGGGGTTGCCATGGCTGTCCCTGGGGTGCCCTGGCTGTCCTTGGGGTGCTCTGGCTGTCCCCTAGGTGTCTCTGGGGTACCCTGGCTGTCCCCTGGGTTTCCCTGGGGTGCCCTGGCTGTCCCCTAGGTTTCCCTGGGGTTGCCTTGGCTGCCCCCTAGGTGTCCCTGGGGGTGCCCTGGCTGTCCCTGGGGGTGCCCTGGCGGTCTCCGTGGTGTCCCTGGGGCTGCCTTGGCTCTTCCTGGAGTGCCGTGGCTGTCCCCTAGGTGTCCCTGGGGGTGCGCTGGCTGTCCCTGGGGGTGCCCTGGCTGTCCCCTAGGTGTCCCTGGGGGTGCCCTGGCTGTCCCCTGAAGTGCGCTGACTGTCCCCTAGGTGTCGCTGGGGGTCCCCTGGGTGTCGCTGGGGATCCCTGGCTTTCCCCTTGGTGTCCCTGGGGGTGCCCTGGCTGTCCCCTTGGTGTCCCTGGGGGTGCCCTGTAGGTCCACTAGGTGTACCTGGGGTTGCCCTGGCTGTCCCCTTGGTGTCCCTGGGGGTGCCCTGGAGGTCCCCTAGGTGTTACTGGGGGTGCCCTGTCTGTCACTGGAGGGCCCTGGCTGTCCCCTAGGTGTCCCTGGGGGTGCCCTGGCTGTCCCCTAGGTGTCCCT